>NC_053113.1:43759382-43866882 GCF_010015445.1 Perca fluviatilis
ATGCTGACCAACAGTCTCTGCTCCCCACGGACCTCCTATGAATAGCCTAAAATCGTTGAACTACAAAGACTAGCAAAAATGGTGGGTCCTAATTCACATGAATTACTTCAAGTGTTGCAAAATAGTTAAAATGCTTTTTTTTGCTAATTGTGATTGTAATGTCCGTGATTTTTTTCTTCCCAAGGAGGATCTGGAGTGGTGGTCATCCGGTCCCCTGGAACGCCCGCTTAACACCCGGTATTTATTTGCAGCACTGACGGCTAACACGGCTCTCCTAAATCCCTTTTCATCGTATCGATTCATCTGACACCTCACGCGAACACTTTCTTGTATTTCGTGTGGATTGCCGCTCTTTCACTCTTGGCCAAACGCTTTGGGTATCCTTCCTCAAGCTTTCCTATAGTTTGCGGAATTGGGCCCACTCCTCCTTGACAGAACTGGTGTAACCGGTCTAGGTTTGTAGGGCCTTCTTGCTCCGCACCGCCTTTCAGTGGCCCAAAATGTTCTATGGGATTGAGATCAGGGCTTTGTGGGATGGCCACTCCAATACCTTGACTTTGTTGTCCACTTTGTAACTATAATTTGAGGTATGCTTGGGTCAGTGTCCATTTGGAAGACCCATTTGCTAAGCTTTAACTTCCTAGCCGATGTCTTCAGATGTTGCTTCCAATATATCCACAACATTTTCTTTTTCTCAGCGAGGCCATCTATTTTGTGAAGTGCACCAGTTCCTAATGCAGCAAGCAACCCCCATAACATTATACTACCACCCCATACTTCACAGTTGGGATGGTGTTCCTGAGGGATCAAAGCAGCCTTTTTCTTCCAAATATACCCTTTATCATTATGGCGGAAGAGTTCAATCTTTGTTCATTTAGACTCACACGACATGTCTCCAGAAATTAAGATTTTTGTCCACATGTCTGGTTTTATGGTGGTTTTGAAGTAATGGCTTTCTTCTCCCAGAGTAACCTTTTATCTCACATGGTGGTACAGGACTTGTTTTACTGTGGACACTGTCTTACCAGTTTCAGCTAGCATCTTCACTAGGTCTTTTGCTGTTGTCCTGGGATTGATTCGCACATTTCACACCAAAACCTTCCTCTCTGGGATCAGAACTGGTCCCTCCTTCCTGGAGCGGTATGATGGTTGTACATTCCCATGTTTTTTATACTTGGCAGTGATATTGTCTGAACAGATGAATTGGGACCTTCAGGCATCTGGAAATTGTACCCAAGGATGAGCCAACACTTTGTAGAGGTCCACAATCATTTTCCTGATGTCTTGATTGATTTCTCTTAATTTTCCCATGATGTCAAAGAAAGAGGCTCTGTGTTTGAGGTGTGCCTTTATATGTATCCACAGGCGTGCCACCAATTAACTCAAATGGAGATCTAAAACAAAAAAATTTTACTCGGATTTCATGTATGACACGGTAAAGAAATAAAAGTTTACTGATAAGTTTTCTGAAGTGTATGTAAATATCTGTTTCAATAACTGTATATCAATAAATCATATGTTTTGCATATGTTAAGATGTGTGATGGTTTTTCAGCTTCAGCTCTACGGATAATGCTTATCTATAAACGACTAAGCTAAGATGAATTTACAAATTTTGTTATTAATGTACTGTTTATGCATATTTTCATCTCTACATGGATTAAATCTGTAAATTTAAACCTTTATTTAATTTATTTGTTGCAAAGTCCCCACTAATTACGATGGAATTTGTGTGAATTATGTAAAAACATGCAAATGAGGTAACAAACCAAGTTAAAAGGTTTTTAGCATATAAAAAAAGAGGAAGAAAAATTATATTTTAAAATCAACCTTACTTTATCAATTCAGATGTTTGAAGGTATAAGCTAACAGAGCTATGCTGAGTATACTTGATTTTTTTCATAATGCCTAGCACCTTTAGAAAGGGTGGCCCCCACAAGTGATGGTTATAAAGTTGGTCCTCATAAAACATATAAATGAGTGTGTGTGTGTGTGTGTGTGTGTGTGTGTGTGTGTGTGTGTGTGTGTGTGTGTGTGTGTGAGTGAGGTGTGTGTGTGTGTGTATGTGTGTAAGGGTGCAGAGCAGAGTTTGACCTTAGCTGACAACTGCAAGCTAGAGGCCCTTGCTCTGTTAAAGGTAGAAACTAGTCTACCTAAGAGAGATCTTCCAACATTGATAGATGTTGTAGATAGAAAAAAAGACAATTAAAATAATCTAGCACTCAGGTTGAAATGCAGATAACATGAGACCAGGGTTACTTACTTATACTTATTATTAAATACTTCAAGATAGTAATACTTACTTTTAACGTTGGTGTTTTACCAAAAAAAAAAAAAAAAAAAAAAACAGGGCAGGGTGCAAAGTTGAATCTCATCTTACATTTTTATACATATTGTGTACGTCAAGGAGAATACAATATCATTTTAAAAGCTGTATTAATACAAAAATGTCACAAGCACTTTGTTTTTTTTAACACTGGTAATGTTTGTAAATAATAAGTAAAATCCATAGTACGAAGCTCTGAGCTCAGGTTGAAATGCAGATAGCATAAGACCAGAGTAAAATGCAAAAAGTAGTACTACTTACTTTTAACGTTGACGTTTTACAAAGAAAGAAATTTTGGGGCAACGTTGAATCTCATCTTACATTTGTTATTAACACTGTTCACATAAGGTTTAAAAATGTTTAATGTTTGTATATTTATTATAATTAGCTAAACTACTACTACTACTACTACTACTACTCTTTTAAAGCGACATCTTTCACCACATTAAACACATCCAATCTTTTAAAGGCGAATGTTAGTTATATTAAAATTATACAAAATAATTTTTGTATTCATGAATTCATATTCATGTTGATCATACCATATCTTGTCTGTGAGACTTACATTTTGGCGATGTGTTAATTCTGTATTGGGAAATTACGACGCACTATCGCTAAAACATAAATGCATCTGGTGAAGTTTTTATTGAATTTTCAGTACATTGTAACAACTGAACAGTCGCCTCAATTTGTGAGTGATATATGGAAAAACAACACCATAAACATAACATAAAAATAAAATAAATTGTAAAAAAGGGGAGAAACAAGTCTTGTGAGGAAAGGCGGTGATACAAAAATAGAAATAAAATGTATACATTTCAAGTCACTGCTTTATCCACTAATGAGTCCAAGCTGCAATGTCCTTATGCTTTATTTAAGTAAAATGTCCACTTCTGCAATCTTTTGGCACCTTTTCTCAGACCTAGTTCAACCTTTCCATTTCCCTTATTTCATGTATGACCTCAAACTATTGTTGCTGTTTAGGACAATCGGGTTTATACCAGTTTCTGTCCCTCTGTACTGTTACAAGTGAAATATGGCCCAATTACAAGACAGTACATAAGAAAGGAATCTTATAGCCAAGTACATTACTCAAAACTAAATGTACATCCTCCCAAAATGACTTTTATTTTCAGAACTCCAAAAAACGTGTGTGTGTGATGATGTTTTACTGCTAATCTTAGGTGTAATAAAGAAACATACCAAATTCTTCCAGTTAAACACACTCAATTGTTGTGAACTTGCGGAAGTATGTTGGGTTTAACACATATTGTACCATACATCTGATGGATTTTCCATTATTAGTTCCTTTTATCACGTTGATTTCAAATATAATGTTGAGTTGCTCCTACATTCGATAATTCTTTCATACAACATAGAAATGATTTTAACGCAGTTACTATTTGGTCTATAAGCATTTATCATTTATCTTATAACTGGATTACATTCTTGTGAGTTCTCCATTTTCAATTCTTTGTGTTAGTAATCTCTAAATTGTATATACCTAAATAAATCCCGATTGTGAAGGGAACATTTTTCTTTTAATGTTTGGAAAGTCTGTCATTCATTGTTGTCTATTATCGCATACTACCCCTTAATACCTTTTACTGACCAACCCTTGAATAACTCCTGGCTTAAACAGGGTGTCAAAGGCTATCCATCTAAGCACTCGCTGGTCTTTCCTTAGTTTTAGCTGCCTCGCAAAGTTAAACCAGAACTTCTTTTTCTCCTAACACTGACTGTATCGGATAACCTTCAACGTACGTCTCGATTTCCTTCCATCTAGCAAAATAGTTGTCATTACACCAAAGAAATAGGGGGCGGAACTGAGCTGCTTTAAGATTGGGGAGCGCCATTCCTACTTTATTGTTTGGCCGACTGAAGTGTTGCATATTTTATTCTAGGCTTCTTTCCATCCCAGGCTAAGAACTGATGACCACTACTGGCAAGGCCTGAATAGATATAGCAATCTAGGCAAAATGTTCCTTAATTACGCTAATCTTACTACTAAAATCCAATGGGTGTGTAGACCATCTTTCAATATCTTTTTTAATATTTTGGTTAATTAAATTATAGTTTACCTCATATAATTTGTTTTAACTATGTGCACCCGTAAGTACTTTATTGATTCCATATCCCATTTTACATCATATCTACATCTTATTTCCTTTGAAGGAGTATAGTTGAATGACCAAAGTTGTGTCTTTGTAATATTTATTTTATAACCAGCATAATAACTAAACTCCTCTAGGATTTCCATCAGTATAGATAAGGAGGTCCAGGGTTCAATATTAAACGCAAATAGTGTGGGACTGAGACAACAATCTTGTCTAGTGCCCCTCTCCAATGTGAAAAATGGATACAATGATCCATTGACTTTGTTGTTGATAAAGTGTTCTAATTATAGTTACTCCAATATTCCCTCCTTTGGGAGTACTGTAATAAGTGCCTCTTTCCATGATGGCGGGAGTTTACCTTCTCCTTTAATCCCATTAAATGCTTTCAGCAGGACGGGAACTAGCTCTTCTTTAAAGGTTCTATACCACTGGAAAACCATCACTACCTGGAGTTTTACTTGATTTTAAGTTGGCTATTGCATTATTTATCTCTTCCAGTGAAAAAATCTGCTAATGATACAATCATTTTGTTTCTTGCCAATACGAGGTAGATCCAGATCGTTAAGATTCTACTTTAGTACTGGAGGTTTTGGTATATAGTTTTTTGTAGTAGTATAGGAAAATGTCTTCTATTTCTACAGCATGATATTTTAGTTGATTTGTTTCTGGGTCCCGCATCTTATGTATGGTACTATCCGCTTCTTGTTTACGTTAGCAAGTAATTTAGCGGCCTGATTCGTAATATGTCTGGTTGTAAAAACAAGCTTTCTTCTCAACATCTTGTTCTAATAGATCATTAATCTGATTCTTTAATTGTTGTATTTGCACTAAAAGTTGTGGATCAATGTTATTTTTATGTTGCTGCTCCACATTAGATAGGTCTAATACAAGGTTATTATATTCCAAGACCCTCCTTTTTATTTGACGTTGTTAAGGCAATCAATTGTCGCAAGTCACTGCCTTCAGTGAGTCCCAGATGGATCCACCTCTCCGTTGTCATTAATCTTCAAATATTCTCTTATATCTGATTTAATTTATTATACAGCTGATTTGTTATTTAATAAGCCTATATTTAACCCCCGTATTCCCATCCTACCTTCTAGTTGAACTGTTAGATATAGTGCACTATGGTCAGAGACATCAGCTACCTCAATTCTATTTTTCTTTAGACTAGTTGTATCCAGGTAGCTATTCAATACTATGTTAAAATCACCTACACATAAACAGACACCCTTCCAGTGCAGTTACATCCATTAGTTATTTGAAAAATAGTTTTTTACTATTAGGAGTTGCACTCAACAAAAAAAAAAATATATATATATGTACGTTCTCTTTTTTTAATTTGGCCTTTACATTAGACCTTTTAAATTGGGTTTCCCAACCCAATCACATTTAAGGACAGTAACTTCACTTCATTAGACTGCATCACAGCAGGGCTGAAAATATCTCACACCATTCTGTTCCCACAGGCTAAACATTGAAACTATAAGTAAAGATAACTGGAGCACAATAATGTGCTTAGAACAAGCATTATAACAAACACAAAATAAAACTATAAAAAAGTTTTAAGTGAAGGGGGAATGATACTTTGACTAACAGTCTCTGAACTTCAGTGCGCCCCCGTAGACAGAGCTGACCTCTCACTGCTCCCGTGAGTCAGCACATAAAATACAATATAGTAGCCTAGATATCTAGACGCACTCTAGCGGCAGCCAGGGTCAGTTTTTCAAAGTCAATTTTTACACTAATCTTGATCGCTATACCAATGTGAGTACTGATGATAGCAAAAAAAAAAATACGAGCCAAATCAGTGGTAGCAACACGGAGCTGCTGCAGCTAATGCCCAGAGCTTCCACTTAGCTGAAACAGCAGTTTTGGGGGCATAAGATACCTTTGTGCCTCTTAACAGACAAAAAATGCAATTAAAATGTCTGTGCAACATGAACAGGGACCTTAAATGACAACAAGATGCGTTTAGCAACTTAGCCAAAAGTTTTTTAAATCACCTACCCATTAGCTGCTACCTGTTAACTTGGAGTTAAGCACTGAAGTCATTCTTAAAAAATGAAGATGTGTTCAGAGTTTTGCCGACCACATACGGCAAAAGTTTAATCTATCACCTAGCGTTGCTCTGCCTGGTTGTAGCGCTATCCTATTGGTGCAGAGGAAATTTGAAAGACTTCCGTTTATCCCGCCCATGGGATTGAGCCCTGCCAATGGTGAGTTCCCAGACCCAGGATCTTGATGTGGGTCTGGCTAACAATAGAGTATATTATGGGACAAGTATTTACCGTCTGTATTGAAACACTACTGCTCCTCCCGGTTTCTGCGCTGAAATTTCTGGAGGCGTACTCTAGCTCGCCTGGCACTGTTCTCAAGGTCTCCACCTGTGTGCAACCCCACGTTCTGCCATGGTGAAGACGCTCCATCAGATGTTTCCTCAACACCGCTTTCTCTGACCCTCCACATCCTATTGTGATTTTCTGTCGCCATGCTTTCAGGATAATCATCTCCTTAGTACTGTATTGCTGGAAATTAATTTTACAAAAACCCAGGTATCGGTGCCAGGGCTTTGTGGGTGCGCTGTATCTGCAAATCCACCTCATCACTCAGTTCGGTTCGTAACAGTTTTTTAACAAACGCTATCACTGACCCATCTTTGCCCTGCTCTCGAGACCAAGTCATTCAATTTGTCCTCCAGCTTCTGTTGGTCCTTCATCATTTGTTGGAGAGTGGTGTTAGCTTCAGTACTCCACGTATCCGTGTCATCGATCTGGGTCTCCATCTTGCTGATTTTCTCGTTTTTGCTCCTTTATAGCATGCATGTATGTCGCTAGCTGTTGGTTGACGTCTTGCTTGAACTCGTGGAATTCTTCTCTCGTGTCAATTTCTTCTTTAAACATTTTTAGATCTTGCTTTAGTTACGATTTAAAGTCGCCAATCTGCTTACTTATAGCTTCGAAACCCATGCACCCCGTTCCTGTTGTTGAGTCGCCGCCATGTTGACCTTCTTCCCGCATGTTGTCCTCCCTCTAACTTTGCCTTTGTATGCCCCCTTCATAATCTTAACAGATTCAACTTTTTTTTTGTTTTCTTTGAATTCAGTTTTATGAGGGTCGTAAATACTTAAGGAAGTACTGATCTTTTTTAAATTGACATCTTTCACCACATTAAACACATTTTTTTTTTTTTTTTTGTCAAATGTGCTAGTTACATTAAAATTATACAAAATAAGTTTTGTATTCACAAATTCAAATTCATGTTGAACATACCATATCTTGCCTGTAAGACTTACATTTTGGCGACATTGTTTTAATTCTGAATTACAACGCAACGTCTCTAAAACATAAATGCATCCGGTGAAGTCATATAACTTCAAGTTAGAACTATTTACTTTTAACGCTGGCGTTTTACAAAGAAACATATTTGGTTCAGGTTGCATTTTGTATAAATACAAAAGCATACTTTTTGTTTTTAAATTTTTGTTTGTATCTTTCACCACATTAAACACAAACAATCTTTTAAGTCAATGTGGTTACATTTAAATGATACAAATGTATTCACAAATTAAAATTCATATGCATATGTGTGCGAACATTAGTGGCTCACATGCAGCGGCAACATGACAACATGTACTGACAACATGAACTGTGTCCGTTTGTGTCGCGTGTTTTCATGTGTATAATGGCACACAAGCACAGGAAAGTTGTAGGAGTGTGTGTATGGATGAATATTATACTTTTTTTTTTCTATGGCGGTCATTTTGACCGTAAACAAAAAATAAGTGTGACTAAGTTGAATAAATCACTCAAAATTCAAAGAAAGTAGTCACAATGAATGTTATGTGTTCAAATGCCATTTGTGGTTTTGTGTGATCTGTTGAAAATGTTTTTTTTTTTTACTACTTCTTACTGGTTCGCTTATTTGAATTGAAAACGCAATTTCTGGTAGAGTGTTGCTGTGGGCATGGGAAAAAAGAGGCGTGGGAAAAAGGGGTATGTTGGGAAAAGGGAGTGAACACCGATCCCCGGGCCAGAACGAAGAAGGCACAGCCAGATGAGTACGGAGCAGCGGAGGACGCAGGACAGCCAGACATATGGACTAGAGCTAAGCATGCACAGACATACGATCAACATGTACTGACAACATGAACTGTGGCTGTTTGTGTGTGTGTGTGTGAGCGTGTGTGTGTGTGTGTGTGTGTGTGTGTGTGTGTGTGTGTGTGTGTGTGTGTGTGTGTGTGTGTGTGTGTGTGTGTGTGTGTGTGTGTGAGTGTGCGTGAGTGTGTGTGAGTGTGCGTGAGTGTGCGTGAGTGTGGGTAGAAATGCATTGACCTTTGGGCTTAGGCCCATTCACGCTTATTACAATCACTTACTTGGCCTGTTGTAAGAGGAGCCTTACACATTCCTATTTTACAACCCTGCCTTACACACGTTCTGCTCTCTGCTCCAAAGAGTGTAAAGATACTTGATTTAATTCTTGGTCATTGGCTCATTTCAAACGCATCAGTGTTACTCAAACTTACATTCATGCTATGTGTAGAATGAAAAACCTATCTTTCTCTGTTTCAACCGGGAAGAAACCCTTTTTATGCTCAAAATTTAACGCTACACCCCTCTTCTCTCACTGACTCATTTCAAACACATCCGGATATTTCATCTCTAACGCTCATTGGATCATTTAAATGAAGATATTTCTACTTCCTGTGACGCCCTCATTGCATCACTTAACGCACGTCATTTCCGGGGGCACGCCTTCCTTCTAGAAGCTTCCAGAACAGTCCAGTCACACACACCTGGAAGGCATCAATCACATTTCTGACAGGTCGTGACCTCTTGACCCCCCAGGTCAAAAGGTCATCCATCAAAATCCCACATTCCAAAGTGACAGTAACCTCCGCTTATTATCTCTAATGTAGAACCGCCACTGATTAACCTAGGATATGTGATGTGGTGATAGTGGAGAGTGGCTGGAGAGAGCTGTACTGTATCTTCCGAGATTGCCAGCAGTCAGGAGTGGGACACCACACACACACACACACACACAGAAATTAGATTGATCTATTATAATTAGGGCTGTCAAACAATACTTTTTTTTATCGCGTTTAATCGCTGAATTTCTATAGTTAATCGCATGTTTTATCACATGATTAAAATTCTATTATTTTGCATTTCAGAACTGTTTGTAAGTCCATATTAACAATGAAAAGCAATTCTTACCAGTGTATCTTGATTTTAAGATTTGTATTTGTTTATTATTTATTTATTTACTGTAAACAAAAGAAAAATGTGTGAAGTAGTCACACATTTGAAACTAGAGTCAATATTAGCGTTGGGTATTGTTTTGTTTTTTTTCGATACCGGTGCTAAAGCGTTACTTTTAAAACGGTACCGGTGCCTTAACCGATACTTTTTAAGAAAGTAAAAAAAAGAAGGGTACTAAACAACAGTTGGCGACATTAAAGAACAGCTTGTTTATTGCTAAGGCCATATGGTCAAAATTAAATGATTTAATTTATTTCACTAGTAAATAGCTGTTGAACGACAAAAACAACCACTAGATGGGAAAAGGGCATTTAACAATAACTTTGAATGCACCACGAGGCTGTAGGTTTCATTGAACTGTTACACCGTTGAGTTAGCTGTCAGCATTGTAACCGTGTTTAATCCAGCTACTAGCTAGCGGTATGCTAGCGTTAGCTGCTGTCGAGTGTAGTGTTAACTAGCGTCACATGCCGTGATGTTTCTGTTGCCTGTAACGTCTGTTTCATAGCATCAGAGAGAAGCGCAGGCATATCAGTGGCACCAGAATGAGGCACCGAAATCCATGTTGCTATTCGGTCTGGTAGATACCGGTCGTTAAGGCACCGGTGCCGTATAAGCACCGGATTTCGGTACCCAACCCTGTCGAACCGTCTGGGAGCTTTGGAAAATAAAAAGCGCCATTCAGAATTGTGTTGCTGCTGTCTTTCTCCATCATGCCTGCAGCCTGCAGCAGCAGGGTGTGTTACGAGGAAGTATGGCAAAGGGTCAAAATAGTAGCCTTTTTGACCCTTTTAGGCACGACACAAAGCAGAGTAAAGTGAAAATAAATTAATAAATGGCGGCATGCAATTTAAAAAAATTAACGCGTTATGCTCGGCCCCTTAATCGCATCACAATTAACGCGTTAATGCTGACAGCCCTAAATACAATATATGTTGTGTGTATCAAAAACACATTTATGAGCCACACTGTTGAACTTCATTGCCATGAAACAACACTTTATTTTTGACTCAATCCCACATACACTGTCCTGCTGCCCCAATTACTATAATGTTTGAGTAAGTTAACATTTGTTAAAATCTACAGTGGGCACCTGTTTCAGAAGAAATTTAGTAAAATTAAACTATACTTTTGTTGTTTTTAAAGATTTACATCTTCAGTGTAAACCAATAGGTTTATAGCTGTACTCAACAGAAGTACAATAAAAGTACACAGTACAATACTTAGTAGTATCTAAGCACTACCTGTGTCATCCCACCCTGTCTATGAGTTAATATGCACATTTTTGAAGTCCCTGTGTTAAGATTCGAACACTTCTGACACCCAACCTCCACTGGACCAACTGAATCCCACATAAATGTGACTGAATAAGTTAAAGCAACAGATAGACACCATATTTTACCAGGACGGACTTACAAATAAAAATATAAGTAATCAGAACCAGACTAAAGCTCAGTGAATACATTTAAATACTACCTAGTCTTGTGTCCCAAGATCTCAGCAGTGCTGTGTCAACGCTGGAGTATGGTCTGGCTTCAATGCTTATCTATTAAGAATTCTAAAACACTAACCAAACTCAAAATTTTTAAATTTGTATTTTTTTATTTAACTGAAGTAATACCTGCAAATCTGTTAAGGCACCTTTTTACATCCACACAGATGTCATGAGTAACTCAAAGGTATGGTTGTCAATAACTTAATATAAACAAATTGGGTAACATTCACATTAAAGATGAAGAAATTTGTGTGTGTTTGAACATACTGGACTTAAGAGAACATATTTGACAATTACATTCAATAAGATACTCTAGAGCTGCATTTAGATGTTCAACAATGCAGGAGCAGACTGAATCCTTCTTTTCCTACATACTATTCATACAGATAGGCGTGGGTGCTGTCCAAAGAGTGGTACATGTCAGAGACCAGGCTCATGTTGCATTGACTTGAAATATTAAAAATAGCACCGAGTCAAAAGTTTAGACATTTTTTTAACACCTCTGGTCAAACTTGGCAAGCTGTGCATGAGTCCTTTGCTATGCATGATATTGCATAATTTTGTAAGACAACATGAATGCATGCGCTGCTCTAAAATGAACAGGATTAAATGGATGTTGAAGATGATGTTATCTGAAGGCACTAAGGAGCAATTGTTTCTCTGCTCAGTTTGATTTCTTCTTTCGGCAGCTTCAATCCTTCTTAGAGCAAAGAAACACACTTTGGGGATGGCTTTCAGACAGGTTGTCACATGATGGGGGTAATCCTTTGGGTATAGCCATTGTCAGTTTTCAAAGCCCGTTTAGGAGTTCATGTCTTCTTAGCAGAACTTGAATGTCTACTCTATAGCACCAGGCCTGGTGGCCACATAGACAAAGACAACGATGAGCAGCACCACTACAGCTAGTGTAGGCAGTACAATAGTGGCCACCTGCTGTCGGGCTTCCTGCATGGCCTGCTTACGTTCCTTCTTGTCCTTGGACGTTTCTTTTTTGGGTTTGCCTTTGAGCTGCCTCATGATATCTCCACGACTGCTGACTCTGTCTTTGCTGTGCTCACAGGAACCTGGCTGAGACAGAAACATACCGCAATGAGTCAACTTTCAAGTAAAGTTGTACACCCCTCAGCCTTTTTCCCCCAAACCCACACACTTCCCCCCTTTTTCCCAATATTTTTTTTTTTTTTTATATCTCCCCCTTAGTACTTTTTTCTGTCAGGTTTGTTCGTATAAGTGTTCTAAGTCAGATTTATTAATCTCTCTTAACTAAACAAACTTGTTAGAAATCGTTAGTTTCAGCCTGATGAATGTCACCTGGTAATGAGGAGGTTCGCATTTGTAAGAATATATATATATATATTATATATATATAGGGCTGGGCGATATGGCTGAAAACTGTATCACGATATAAGTGTTTCATATCGGTTGATATCGATAATTATTGATATTTTTTATGACCTATTTAAAATGTGGACCATGAGAAAAATATATTAAATTTATACATTTTTATTTTAAACTTAACCTTCCTCTGATTATAATCCCCTCAGTTATAAAAGCAGAAATGTCAACACAACCATGGAAACCACTCAAATAATTAAAATGTAAACATAAGTCTAAAATCACAGTGAAGAAAGAATAAGTAAGAATTGCTTAATAAGGTGTAATAAAATGGTGCAAAGTGTTAAATATAAACATAGAGAAACCTGAAACCTGAGAAGAACTATTTTCTGCAGGTTTAGTGCTAGGTTGGTAACCTGGCTTCTGGACAGTGCTCAGCACGTCTGCCTCCGTTATTTCTTTGTAGCGTTTAGTAAGGCGCTGATGCAGAGTACCTCTCCATGGCGGTCTGTAGCAGCTGCAGATGTTGTTGGACGTTGCTGGCGAATACGGCTTTGCTCCAAAGTGTGAGCGCGGCTAAGGTGGTAAAACAAGTTTGCGGTAGTGTTGGTGGGGACGACTGTCAGACTTATAAAATCCCCAAAACTGCCATACTGACTTTTCCTGTTTTATCAACAATTTCCTCGCTCGCTGCGGCACTCACTTTCCACTTATCGCTACACGCCGCCGGTTCTGTTATTGTAGAATGGTAGAATCCAACACGAGACAGCGATGTGGCGCAACCAAACTTGATACTGTTACATGATTGGCTTTTAGAGTGTCACTCCCTACGTTGCTAGGTTACCAGAGAGTGAGTGCCTTTGTTCATGCAACCAAACTTGCTTCGCAACTTCTGGTTTCTTCCGAAGAAGAAAAACAAGTTATCGAACGTTTTATCGAACGCATTTTCTATTGATATTGATTACGTGTCTATCGCGATACATATCGTTATCGTTTTATCGCCCAGCCCTATATATATATATATATATATATATATATATATATATATATAATATTATATATAATTATAATAATATAATTGTAAGAATAATCAATGAACCAAAATTGTCTTTTATTCACAAAAATTTAAAAGAAAAGAAGTAAAAGGAAGAATACTGTCTACAATACTCTCAGCACTGTCTGCAGCATATGTAGAAGATTGCATCACAGCTGAGTATACGATGGTGGCAACTGCGAAGTCAATTGGGGTCTCCATGGTAAGTTGCTAACTAGTTTGTGAAATACATACTGGAAAGTGAATAAACAATGATCCCATCATTTTCCCTTTTCAATAAACCGGCATGTACATGTACTTCCTGTACACACACACACAACTGTGCCAGCCACTGTAATATATCACTTTGACTCCAACACCATCATCATGTTTGCTGACAACTAGGGTTGAATACTGAATTCTGTACATTTTAGGGTACCGACCAAATTACATCGGTACTACAGAAGACCAATTCACGTTTAACCAATCTGTGCCGTTGTTGAAATTTCGGTACCCGAGAGCATGTAAGCGCAAGCTTTTCTGTGCTCTCCTCTGCATGTTTGACAGTGAGCAGAGCTCAGCTTCGACACAGAGCTGCAGTGCAGATGGAGCTTGTTCAAGTCAGTAAGTCATGGCAATGCCAAAAAAGCAGCCACGAGTGTGGTTACACTTTCCAAAACGCTAGCTGCAATATTAAGTGTAAGGCAACTTTATAATTCTATAGCACATTTCAGCAACAAGGCAATTGAAAATGCTTTACATAACAATAAAGGGCAATTAAAAAGGGGAAATTCTCATCACATTTTCACTCTTTAGGTAAAGGTTTTTTCACACATTATACGCAGGCCTAAAATACACACACCTGCTCAGGACCTATGCATGCACTAATAGAGATCTAGACTAATGGAGAGCCCATGGATGTGCGCCCCGAGCAGTTGGGGGTTTGGTGCCTTGTTCAAGGGCACCTCTCCAGCTACCAGTCCACACTCCATACTTTGGTCCGTACTGGGCCTTGAACCAGTGATCCTCTAGTTCCCAACCTAACTCCCTATGAACGAGCTACTGCCACCCCAAAATAGAATAAGATACAAAGAATAAAAGTTACAGTGCAGTGTAAGAAATTAATCATTTAATAGGCTGTAGGGACAGGTTTTGGAGGTAGGGAGGAGTTTTATTTTGTGTGGTATGTAAAATACAACTTTAAATGGTTGTATTTTGTATTTATTATATATGATATATATATAAGTTTTTCTTTTCAAAAACAACATGAGCTATATAAATAAGCTAGATACATAGTTACACGTAATATGCTCTTACCAGTGTATCGCAGTGTGTATTTTGTCTAGGGCTGCACGATTAATCTAATTGCAATCACGTCACTCTGTGCGATTTAAAAGTAAACAAAAAAGGTCTGCTGTGTGTGTGAGACACTCAGTGTGCACTGCAGTCTCCACTTTGTAACACCCTTCTTTTTACTGACAGTATTAACAGATGAAGTCCATGTCTTTAGAAGCTTGGTGTTTACTGTTCACTTTACATCGTCTTTGCTGTCTCTTTTCCCTCACGCTTTTCTCTTATGCAGCCGCTACGCTAAGAATTACGCTTCCCCACAAAAGATAACAGCGTCCGCGCGTGTAAATGGTTTCAGAGCATGCAGACAACAGAGGTCGTACAAAGTAGGGGTGACCCAGAATAGTCAAATATTCCCACACACGCAGTACCGTTCCCTCACTTGGGTGAGCGAGGTAGTAGGCTTGTAACAATTCAAAATTTTGCTGGACAATTAATTGTCTCAGAAATAATTGCGATTAACAATATAATTGTCTCTTTGTAGTGAAATAATAAATTTTTTATTAATAAATTTTTCAATCAAATTAAAGTTTAACTGAATCCCAGGATACATCTTTTGTTATATATCACTGTTGTGTAGTAGAGGTCGACCGATTCATCGGTTTTGACGATTAATCGGCACCGATAGCTGATTGGTGGAACTATTGTTATCAGCAAAAATCCATACCGATAGTTTTTTCTGGTTGCGTCCGTTGCTGGAGCAGCTGAGAAGCGTGCGCTGTCATTCATTACACATTAGGCGAGAGCTGAGAAGGGTCTGCTGGCATCATGCATTACAATAGCGGCCTCTAGAAGCAAAATAAAAACTATCACTGATGCCTTGTGTTGTTTATTTTCAATACGTTACTGTGCGCTGCACGGAGAGTACATGCTGTGCGGAGAAGGCTGACATCAGATGCGCGTTTAAAGCATCGACAGCAAAAAGGTAGGTATACAGTACATTTTGTCATATCATTATAAAGTTAATAATTTGTTGAATAGATGCTGCATTAGTAGAGAAAGAACAGCACAGTATGTTTGTTTGCTTTCAAGGCTGAGATGACACTAAACATTAGTAGTAGGCTAACTTACCTCAAGCGGTTAAAACACTGACAAAAATAAACGCAAGTCCAACCCAAATGGATCGTCCACGATCCCAAACGGCACCTCTGATTCATATTTAGATAATTTAATAACAGTTAAACGTAGAGACTTACTGATTGCTGCAGCTAAAAGCTAACGAATTAGCCGTCACGGGGGTGTCTTTGGTGTCTTTCTAGTCTTAACAGGTGATTTTCTATCCATCCTGGAACTTTTTTCGGGGTTGTTGAGCATTAAATCAAAACTGTTACATCCAAGATTTATCCACTTGATGTCCATAATTCATCACGTTTTCGGTCATTTCTGCCGCTAACTCCGTGCTACCGACAAGGGAATCTCCCATGATGCCTTTGTTTATGTTTTCAACCAATGGGAAGGCAGGTCCTTCACACATTACGCCTTATATGGGCATCCAAGCGAGAACAGAGAGTATATAGTGGGAAAGATAGATCCCTCCAGGTCAGAGATCGTTTGTTACCGTTCTAAACAGTTCTACAGAGAAGAATGGCGTCACTGTTTTGAGATTTGGCATACATTTGGGCCTTTTTTGAAGAAATGTAAATAGTTTGTCCTTTATATGAATTATAATGCTCATTATGTTTATTTTTGCACTGGATGACTCCAAATATGTAGGAGAACTGTTTTAGACAACACACATGCTTGTGTAGCATTGCTGTGGGTGTATCAATTCTAAATACTATCGGTCGATTATCGGTTATCGGCAAATACGGCTATCGGTATCGGTAAAATCCACTATCGGTCGACCTCTATTGTGTAGGGTTGGGTACCTTTCGCATGTGAACCAATACCACTACCGATACCAGTACCTGGAATTCGGTTCCGGTACTTTTTTTCGGTAATTTCCCTCTGTAATTACAAAAAAAAATATTTCAGTTGTAAAAATAATTCCAAACCTATTTACTTAGAACGTTATGTTATTTGTTTAGAATATTTTACACTGACAGAAATTAAACACAAACAAAATAAAACCCCTACCTCTCTCCTCCCAAAGCCGTCCCTACAACCTATTAAATTGAATAATTATTCTACTTTTATTCTTGTATTTGTATATTATTCTATTTTAGCCTGTTTTATTTTCATCATGACCATTTTTAATTGCTCTTTAATGTTTCATGTAAAGCATTTTGAATCGCCTTGTTGCTGAAAGGTGCCGTAGAAGTAAAGTTGCCTTGCCTTGCAACCTCAGCCTGTCAGTCAGTCCCCAGGGCTACGAAACCACCGTTGTGCCTGCTCTTGTCAGAGGAAGTGTAATGTCAACAGCACTGCGACCGCTTTCGTCTCGCCATTATTATCATATCACGGTGAAAGATGTCTCCGTGAAGTTTTTAAAAACTGTAACCACACTTGAAACCGCTTTATCGGCATCACCGTGACTCACTGTGACTTCAACAAAACTGCAGAGCCAAGGTAGTTTACTCCGTCCGCATCTCTGCACGCGCGTGTCGGACCTCTGCTCTCTGCCAACATGCAGAGAGGACAGATAAGCTTGCGCTTACTCTCAGGTACCAAAGTTTGTCACCGTTTGACTTTACGTGAACCAATACTCGGTAGTACCAACGTGATTCGGTCGGTACCGGTAAAAGTACCGGGTTCGTACCCAACCCTACTGTTGTGTGACCCAGATACGCAGGTTCATAGCCTACGAAGTAAACCCTGCCTCCCAATTATCATTTATATATAATAAAACATTGTATTTTTTGCTTAAATGAACAAAAAAATTAAAATAGAACATTAATTCCCACTATCACAGCTGCCGCTAGCATAGCTTTAGCTCAACAGTCCAACCAATAATCACTTATTACAATTTGGCACATCTAAACGAAATCAACAATAACCATCAACAGCCATACCCCTTAGGACTTTGCAAAAGTTAGCAAACAAGTTGTTCTGAACAGATTAGAAAAATAAAAGCACAAATCCCTGTGGAACTACGTTTGCATAATGCTAAAAAATGACGGCCATCTCCGCTATAGCGTCGTCATTTTCTGTAACGTACTAGCTAATTATCCAAAGCACCATAGAAGATTTAAACAAAACAGACGGACTAGCTAGCTAACTACATTACTTAACCCTTGTGTTGTCTTCGGGTCAAATTTGACTTATTACCCAAAAATAACATGGATCATTCCATACAACGCGCATCGCAAGTACAACAAAAATCTATACTTTCATTGAATTTTGTTCAATTATTTAGCATTTGAAAAGAAATACTGTAGAATTTTTTCTTGACTGAACGTTGGCATATGCCATTCTGTGATTATTGTTATTATCCTTCCTTAATATTAGTCTAAAAAATTCAGACTTTCAGCTTTTTAACTCAAGAATTAAGTATAATTTCCTCTAAATGAGGTTTATTGACCATGAATTCCAAAAATAAGTGTAAATCTAGTAATGAGTTTGTGTTAGTGGTAGGAAAAAGAAGCAATAAACGTCAAAAAAGTGCAAAAAACATTGAAAAAAACGCCAAAAGAGACAAAAACGTTGCACGAAAGCACACAAACCCCGAAAGCAAATGCAACAAAAAAACCACTGCATCCAGATTACACAACGGAAGTTCTCCAGGCCTCTAGAGGGAGCAGCTAAGTGGAACAGCCACACAGGGAGAGAGCTCTCTGCCTTTTTATTAGAGTCGGGTATGGCTGCATAGTAAAAAGAGAACTCCCGTCTCATGCCCTCCCGTCCATAGACTGGATGTTGAATTCATATTATTAATAAAATATTAGTAATATACAGTCTATGCTCCCATCTCATGCTCTCCCGGCTGGTGCCGTCCCGAGCTTCGACTTTTCAAAATAAAAGCTCACGTCTAGTCCACTCTTCGTACTTTGGTGTTTTGGATGTTTCTGAAATAAAAAGTATGGCAATCATGCTAATGAATACAATAATTTTTTCAGCAGATGTCTTACTTACAACACGATGGAGCAAGCAAAGCAGTTTTGTTTTTATGTGCGGGCGGGATTTATTCAGTTTGATAAATCCCACGTTAAACTGGCTGGTTTAGTAAACAGGGAGGGACTATAAATCCTGTCTTTTGTATTTCAAGAGTGAATTGCTGCACAATATGAATACAGATTGATCACTTATTTTGTTGTATAATCACAATATTAAACTTGAGGAGGCCTGCACTACAGTGATGCAGTTTTAAATGTTTTATTACCACGAGTTTACAGACGTCTCTGCTGATTGAGTATCACCTGTGACCTGAGCCGAGACACACCCACCAAACGAGAGAAAACATATCTCAAACATAGACTTAAAGTGCCCATATTATGAAAAAATCACTTTTTCTAGGATTTGGGGTGTTCTTTTGTGTCTCTGGTGAAACAGGCTTTCTTTTACTGTCTCTAGAGTTAGCTAGCTGACATGCTCTACATCTGAGCTACTGAGCATGTGCGAGTGCAATCAAAGATAGTACAGAAGAAGAAGATGAAAAGAGGTCTCACTCTGTAGCTAAAACAGAAACCAGGTGAAAAGAGCATCTGCAGCAGTGAGAGAGAGCTGTGCAGTACAACAAAAATATGGTGTTTTTTGAAAATTAAACCATGTAAACCTATTCTGGTACAATCTTAAAATACAGTTATGAACCTGAAAATGAGCATAATATGGGCGCTTTAATATTTACAGTCTATAATCTCACTGTTGCACACCGTTCTGAGATTGAACGTCTCTCTCTCTCTCTCTCTCTCTCTCTCCGTCCATCACTCGCATCTCTGTGGTCACACCAGCTGCCGCTAAAATTGTTTATCTGTGTTTTTTGCCTGGCAGAGCTGCCAGGCAAAAAACACCATTGAGTGCTAAAATTGGAGACAGACGCCGGCAGAGCAGAGCGAAGTCTCGTGACCAAAGCAGACGTAGTAACCTCGCGAAACAATGTCCGATCATTATAATGAAATAAGATGGTATGCACTAGTCCAGAACATAGTACCTTCTTCCTGTTTACTTTCTTGCTCCCGCCCCTAGAAACATCCGACCAATAAGAGTAGACGATCTTGTGTGATTTGTAATGACGCATTTTGGTATGCTTGGATTTTTCCTGGGGCCCGTTTCAGGAAGGAGGTTTAAGAAACTCTGAGTCTAACCCTGAACTTTTGAGTTGATTTACCCTGAGATGGGAAACTCTGAGTTTTCGGTTCCAGAACAGCTGATTTGAGTTGGTTCAATTGACTCAGAGTTAAGCGCGTGCACCACCACTATAAAAAGGCAGCATGAATGGCCCTATAATACTACGATTCACCATGGTAACAACCACAAACAAATTGTTCGGCGGAAATACTCATCGACACATCGCAGCGCACATCGAGTTTGAACATGTATTTTGTTAAAAACGCAACACAACAGCTGCTGCAAAAGAGAGAGAATTTGCGTGGGAGAAAATTGCTGCTAAAGTAAATGCGTAAGTTCCAATATAGTGTATTAATATCATATTTAATCGTAAGTATAATATTAAATGGTGAAATGGTATTGAACCTATAATATATTCAATTTAGGTGCAATCCTGCGGGCGAAAAGGACTAGGCCTACTAATCCCATTCTGAGGCTGCAGCACCATCATTAACAGAATTATAATTCATAATCTTTTATTTCAAAGGGTTTACATCATTCACCTGCAATACTGTGGAACTCCTTTTTAATGGCTGTTACTGGTTTGTGTCCAGGGAACACTAAAAAAACTTTTAAAACACGTTTCAGAGTGAGTCACACTCTTCTTACGGCACTTTGAAACAGTGGCTTTACTAATATGCTCCGCATCACCAATGTTGTAAAGAAAACTGCCGTTTGCAAAGAAATGCAATGCGACACAAATAATCTGCTGGGATGTAGAGCATGTCCACGATGGGTGACGTTAGTGATACAGTGTTTCCTTTAGGATTTTTTTTAGTAGTGGGGGCAGGTCTGTCCGAACAACAAACCCCCCTCCTGTTCGTTTAATAGTCGACTCAGAAGAAAGCGAACATTTTGACAATAAACTACACCAACACAACAGTATGTGGAGTTAAATTGGACGGGCCCAATAACCTTTGAATAGTTCTAACTGTTGTTAAATTGCAATGTGAGCGGTAGCCAACAGGGGGTGAATTGACCTCTCGCCGGCCCCTCCCCCAAAACGGCCATTGTCCAATTACCAGAGATGGGAGTAAGTCACACATGGGCAAGTCGCAAGCAAGTCTCAAGTCTTAACCTTCAAGTCTCAAGCAAGTCCAAGTCATTTTTTGTGACAATCAAGCAAGTCAAGTCAAGTCATAGCTTTGGTCAAGCAAGTCACAAGTCAAGTCATACAAAAGTTTCCATTTTTAAACGAGCTAAAGACAGTGATTATGAACTGCTGGAGTTTTATTTGCATTTTTTACTCAAAAGACATTGCGTCCACATACATTGAAGAGTTTAAATTAACACAGATAATAAAAATCACAGCCTAAAACTGATATTAGGCCAACAATAAATCAACATTGTTCAATATGCCTCAAACATGACATTAAATCATGAAATTCCTTCAAACAATTAAAGTATAATGGTTCCTAAGTCAAATAATATTCTTCAAACATGGCTCACTTTTATGAGACAGAAACACATCCTTTAACCTTTCCTTCTCTTAAAGAACAAAACATATTCTTTAGGAGTAGCTGAATCCCACCACCTTTGCTTATCACATGGAATGGAAAGTATATGGTGATATTTGACAGTGTATTTGTGAGTGAATGTGTGCGTGTTGCGTGTGTGTGAGTGCAGTGTGTTGTATGTGTGCCTAGCTTTAATTATTCACATACTTACGTCTGCATGTGTGTGTGTTTATGAGAGAGAGAGAGAGAGAGAGAGAGCGCAGTTTGTGTTGTGTGTGTATGTGTGCCTAGTTTTATTCGCTCAACAAAGAGGGGAGGGTGTGCTTATTCATGGCCAAAAACTGAAGGGACTTCTGTCCATCACAAACGTCCAAATAGTTGTTCAGCTGAATACGGGGACTGGAACCCGAATCTCTCCCGATTTTAAGTGTCTGATGAAATTCGGAAAATAAGTAGCCTATTGCAGACCTTGCAAACTGCCATATGTTTTCTCTTTGCCTGGTCAGATGTGTAATCCTTATAGCCAAACTTTATTATTTTCTGTGCAGAGGGATAGGCGCCGATTTATGTTTTCCTCCGTGGGTGCTCACACGCGCACACCCTTTACAAAAAAAGTGTTTGCATTTCAGAACCTTACGGACAGCGGCCGACACGAACACACACGCCATAATAAAGCCAGGACAGCGCCACTTCTCACAAATACAGATAGGATTGGAGATGAAAAGTTTAACTGGCACGTAACCGCGATCAGCTTCGTGGGAAATTAAGAATCAATGCCACCGGCATAACCAATCACACTATGACAGACGCTCCACAACTGCAGTGTTTAATTTTAGATTAACGTAAAAATGAACTGGCAGTCTGGCACTCGTGGGCGGTCAGTATTTTCCGTGGGTGCTCCGGAGCTCGAGCACCCACGGTATCGGCGCCCATGACAGGGATCCATGACGTTAAGTTAGCCTACTAGCCATAGCCAGTGTTGTTTACTGACGGTCTGCCGCCGCGCGCCGCGTCATCATATCAACGGTTCCTGCGCATGCAATAGCACTAAAATCGTAAAATTAACTCCTCCTCAATATCAGAAGGGAAAAATATATTTATTAAACAGAAAATCAAGTCATTTCAAGTCATTTGACTCAAGTCTAAGTCAAGTCTCAAGTCATGAATATCAAGTCAAAGTCAAGTCAAGTCTTTTATGAATGTTAATCAAGCAAGTCTCAAGTCCTAAAATTTGCGACTCGAGTCTAACTCGAGTCAAGTCATGTGACTCGAGTCCCCCATGTCTGCCAATCACACATCATAGCAACCGTTACTATGTGAGCAGGTCCGACAAACAAGCAAGATGGTGAAGCGGTGCGCCCACGGCGTTTGTAAATCAGACACTAGATACCCCGAGAGATTGTCTGGAGGATTCATTTGCACTAACGTGTTTACTATTTGGCAGCCTGAAAACTGGTATTAAAGGCTGTAGAAAGAATGCGAAATGAAAAGAGATCATGCGGTCAACAGTGTTGCCGTAGTAAATCGGAATCCAGCTGAAGTTTATAGCCTACATCCTTGACACATGTATTCTATAGTCCTAATAGTAATATACAGGCTTATATTGCAATCTCTTAGGCCTACATGTAGGTGTACTTATATTTAAATAAACACACAGTAGCTGAATTTATGCAGTGTCTTTTATTTTACTCGTTTTTTTCATGAGTCAGAATGAGGCAACAGCTGCGGGAGAGTGCGTGTCCTCCGCCCCCCCCGTGCTGGACCCGGTCTCCTGACAGCAGAGGGGCTGGAAAAACAAGCCGAAATAACTCGGTCAATGGTACAAATAAATCGTTCACGTTCAAGAGAAAACGTTTCATAAATAAGGGCCAACGTGAGCGGTGCCTACAATGGATAAAACCGTGTGGACAAATGTGTTGAACATTACGAAGCATAAATACGTCTGCTCAAAGGTAAGGCTAACAGCTAACTAGTTACCGTGTTGTCTAGATCTACTAACTAGAGGCAAGAACACAAATTGGACCAAAGTTAACCTACTCTCTAAGCTAAGTTTAACGAGCCCTTTAGCTTTAGCCAACATTAGTTAACATGTTAGCTAATGCTAGCTACATTAGCTGCTGTTGTGTTGGGTCTTTGAGCTCCCCAACTTTATTTTTCGTCAGTTTACAACAAAGTCGAACATTTGAATATATCCCTCCACTGCATACTGTAACCCCTTTTGCCTCGATCTGGAGGATATCGCGGAGGTATTGCTCCAAAAAAGGTCACTGACACGCACGGGTATACCTCCTCCCGTCATGGCAATCTGTCGCGCTGGTCGTGTTTGACCATTTGTTTGTCGGATGTAGCAACAGTAACTAAGGGGGGCGGGGCTTGGCGAAAGGCTAATTATGTCGGCATGATCATTTAAAAGGCAACTGCGACTAAATTTTTTGGACAGCTCTATTTCTGATACCGTGGTGGCAGAAATTTTGCCATGGTGGGCCGCCACTACAAAATCAACATAGAGGAAACACTGGATAGGAGGACGGATAAGGTTATGTAGGCTACATAACTGATAGACTAGGAAGAAAAACGATACCACTCAAATAGGTAGACTAGTATCTGGAAATGAAGATGTATCTATAGTCGGGGCCTCAATATCATCTCCCAACGTACGTTTAACTCCCTGTGAAGTAATACAGCTTCTTCATCAACGGGATTGTCGACAAAAGGAAATGCCATGTTATGAGAAAAAAAAAAACATTTTATAGTTTGCCTAACATGGTTAATAAACCAACAGTTTTTTTTTTATTCATGCAGAAAACAAACTGCGCTAAAATGCGCCTGATACAGACTGAATGAATGAATGAGGAAATGAAAGAGGAGGAGAGTGAGAGAAACTCGAGGTTTATTGAAGAAAACCTGCTCCCGACCAGGCTCAGTTACCATAGTAACTTAAGCTTAAGCTACCTCCCTTTCTGAAAAGGAAAACCCAGAGTTCCCCTCATCTCAGGGTTAACAAACTCAGAGTTTTCACTAAACCTGCTTTCTGAAACGGACCCCAGGTGTAAAACCAAACCAAACCAAAGGCAAATTGTTCCAAGTTTACAAACTCACCAACTGATTCGGACCAAAGCAAATGAACTACAGGTGTGAAAACTAGGGATGCACCGATCCGACTTTTTCAGTCTTGATACCGATGCCAGGGCTTTGTGTATCTGTCGATACCCGATACCGATCCGATACCGTTGCTGAATTAATAATAAACTGTATACCTTCCACCTTATACCTTCCTTCCACCATGTGGAAGAGACTAAAGGCACAATACTTTCCTAACTAAGACAAAATAACATAGATGTAATGTATTGAATTCTTATTTATTTGTTATTTAAAAACAATTGTGCATTCAAATCAAAAATATAATGTAATCAAACTTCTTAAAATAAATTTAAATAAATAACAATAATGGGCCACCTTTATATAGGTTTATAATGGCTTATTCTACTGTCAGGAGTACATAGAATATCACAAAAACATGTTAATGTCATCATGTTTACTAAAAGCTTTGATTACTAAAGGGTTTGGCTCCACGACATTATACAATAACTTTATATGAAGGAGAATCCATGAAACAGTTACAGAAGCTAAACTATTAAACAACTTTAACATTGTTTCCCTTTCAAAACAAAATTGTTGTAAGCTAGTTGTATAAACACTACCTTGGCCACCGGTAAGTTAGGTTGTAGTCTGGTTGTAGTGTGGCGACTGAATGTAGCTCCGCTGTCAGCCTCCTTCGCTGTTTGAATAATGTTAGTAGGTTGGCGGACGTATTTCAGCGAGGCAAGACATCTTAAATCCAGTGTTTTAATCATTGCTCTGAACCCGTCTTTCTCAATGGTAGGTGGACTGCGTTCATAACGTTGCTCTGCTACATGCTTGAAGTGACAGGTCTTTAACGTTAGCACAGTATCGTTAGTATGGCCGAGTAACGTTAGAGCAACGGGCAACAACAGTTGCTAAATTATGTCCGTTTTTTAGAAACAAAAAACTTCGGAACAACAGACGGCTCCTCTCTTGAGCACACGTTGTTCTGGTGTATCGCCGGTCTTTCTTCATCTATTCTTCATTCTATTCTAGCTAACTTTCTTCTCGGTTCTTGAATGTGCAGTAGCGACCGGAGCCTCTCCCAGCTTAACAGACTGTTATGCTACCTGGCTAGCTAGGCTAGCAGCTATAATGTTACCCAGCATGCCGTTGGGCGGTGTAGCTACATTTTTAAATGTAAAATGATTAGTGTTAGAAACTGTTTAAGTCACAAATTGTTATATGCTATGGTGTTTTATCCATTTAAAGAAATGTAAATTTTTTTTTTTTTAAATAAACCATAAAATGGCACTTTCTGGAGAGTTTTGTGCAAAGAAATGGAGAAATCGAGTCTTACATGATATGTGCAAAACTGCAAACTTTGCATTGTTGTAGTATCAAAAGGTATTAGGGCATTTAGCATTTACGTTAATGTTAATCAGTCATCACTTGATTATACATTGTATTACCTTGTTATGATATAAGAAGTGACCCATACAATGTGCCAAACATAATGTGCCACATGAAGAGACAGTGCATCATATGACAGTAGCAACAGCTGAGAAGATTTGGGTCTGTGGTGACCAGGTCCACCTCACACAAACTTCCTTCTCCCATTCTCTCTTTACTACTACTCCTACTACTACAACACACACACACACACACACACACACTAGTGGTTCTCAGTGTAGGCACCAGGGACCCAAAGTTTAACATTGGTCTACCAAAGGGATCTACTAGGACCACTGACATTCTAAAGAATGAAAACCACTGATTTACATACATTCTAATCCTTTAAAACTAAATAAATAGAAATAACCATTTTTTTGGACACCAGGGGGACTGGTGGCCAAAGACCAAATCTCATTAGATTAGGCAGTGAGGGAAATTCATTCTTCAATCAAGGTCTTTCCCCACCAGGTCCAGAAAATATACTGAAAAATACCAACAGCAAGACAAAAGACATTTAGAGATGCACAGAGGTTAGAGATGCACAATAGTTAGCCAAAGTTTCCCAGTATCCCCCCCCCAGTGAGCTTTTGTGAGGAGACATAAACACTGGATTTTTATGTACCTATTTCTACCCTTTTTTACATCAATTTATGCTGGAAACAATTCAAAATATAGAAAAATAAGGCCCTCAGGCATTCTGTATTACTTTCAACTATTCTCTACTCTAGTAGATCAACTTTTTCTAATTTAACATCATCTCTCTGAGTCAACAATTTACTCTTCCCTCCTCTTTTGCGTCTTTTGTTGGGGAAGTAAATCTCTTTAAATGTGCATGTGGCACTAATTCATGTAAATCATACATTCATTCATTTTAATTAATTTATAAACCCCTGGACTTCAATAGCTCAGATGTGTTACATCAGATTTCTGCTCATGTTTACAACTTTCAATTCAATTAATTTTTTTATTTACTTTGTGCACATTCAAAATATAACTCCTCCCATCTGTGTTCTCCGAGATTTGGAGAGTTGTAATATAGTCTGCTGTGCATGTTATTGCTTCGCTGTTATGGTAGTATCTCATTCAGACCGTCTGACGATTTGTCACCCAGCAACTGATATTGGAAGTTAATGTCATGATAACGTTTTTTTGTTTTTGTATTTACAGTTTACTAGACTAACGTTAAATTACATGAAAGGTTATTTGTCTTGTCAACAGTATTTGCCATTTGTGTGGCACCAGTCAGTCGCAGCTTAAAATATACCGTAATATTAGTATTTGTATGGGTTGGAACTAGGGCTGCAGCTATCGATTCTTTTTGTAATCGATTAATCTAATTTTTTGCGTTTTTAAACAACCCAAACTAGGGAAAAAAAAGCAATATTTTCGGAAAAAGCAACATTTGTATTGCCTACATTGCTTACAATATCATCTCTCAAAAAACTAAACATATTAAGTGCATTTAAGTGACATATTACATTGTTTTTAAATATTTTTTTTTCAAATGATAACCTCAAACTAAGGCATAAATTAAACATACATAAACATTACATTAAGTTGTGCAACTTAACTTTCAGAACTACAAGTTTCAACTTGAGACTGATCTGTATATACAGTAGGCCTATATGTAAGTATTAGTTATACTCAACCTATTTTCATTTATATATTTGATTATAATGTCACACAGCTCTGTTACACTTATGCTATTAGATTGTTGATCAGCTGTTTTTCCGTAGAGAGAGAGAGAGAGAGAGAGCGAGAGAGAGAGAGATGCGCAACAATCAGCTGTTTTTCCGAAGAGATAGTCAACGCGTCGGCTCATCAGATCTTGGTCACCATTAGGCACTACGTATTTTCTTGTCTTTGTTTTGGTACTTGTTGTGTTTGGTGTAGTTTCATCGTCCATACGGCTCTGTGATTTACTTTAGTCGGTCCTCTTCGTGGAATGGATGATTAAGTTAGACGTCGTACTATTATTGTGGTAAGCTAGTTTGATTTTGCAGCAGACACACTGTACAGAGTTTTAGTTTTAATTACGTTTGAACTGATTCCAAACTTTGGACACTTTCTGTCGTTTTTTCCAGCCGATCTCTTCTCTTATCCCCTCGCTATTTACGCTCTAGCATGTGTCACCAGCAGAAGACTTAGCAGCGTCTGTGCGACAGTAATAATGCTCCGTGCGGAAACACCGTCCGTCAGCGATACAACGTTGGTAACATTGATTTAACGAAGCTTCGAGGCAGTCATTTTGCATCGAGGATTTTTTGTAATCGAATTATTCGAGTTATTCGAGGAATCGTTTCAGCCCTAGTTGGAACTACAAATTTAACAGTAAACGTTAACTGAAGTTGCTACACTTACCAGCCGCGCTGCTCACCTCTATTTTACAGAGAGAGTGGACACAAAGCGACGGACGGGTCTGTAATACTCAAAGCATACCTGAAGCCGGGGAAATGCGCCTGGGATTGCTCGTGAAGAAATGTTCTCACATTTGCGACATTTCAAAAATTCCAGACAGGGAACCCCCTCTCCTTCTCTGAAAGCATAACTAGTCAATCACGAGCGGCTCAAAAGGTAGATCTATAGATAAACTCAACTTTCAGGCATTTGACCGACCGGGTTGCAAAAATGTTTTCCCACTATGGCCACGCCAAGACCCGCCCTTCAATAGCATTCACACACTACTAATGGCCAGGCATCCATGCTGGTCCTATCCCCTGACCAATCAGCTATACTAACCTTAACCACTCAAGGTGAAATGCCTAACCCCAACCAATCAAGCTGTTTTGTAGGGCAGGTCTTGGCGTGGCCATAGTGGGATTCGTAATTTTGCGACCGGGTTGACACTTCGGCGTGAGAAATCGGGGGTGTGGCGTGTGAAACCAATCAAATGTGTGTGTCACGGCCAATGCGTGAGTTGGCAGCTCTGTTACTACCATGAGTGAGAAGGGTACGCAGTTAACACGGGTGCTGCGATGGAGAAAAAAAAAAACTGGATCGCTGGAGATCTGTTATTTTTTCCAGGCCAATATACGATCCTAATATCGTGAAAACGCCCTTAGACACAAAAACATGGGGAAATAGGGCCCAGTCTGAAAAATACCTTAGTTACCCTTTAAAAATGTAAAGCACTAACGTTACACCATGCTCTGTACGGTGTATTCGCAGTTAATGTTTACTGTTAAATTTGTAGTTCCAACCCATACAAATACTAATATTACGGTATATTTTAAGCTGCTACTGACTGGTGCCACACAAATGGCAAATACTGTTGACAAGACAAATAACCTTTCATGTAATTTAACGTTAGTCTAGTAAACTGTAAATACAAAAACAAAAAAACGGTATCATGACATTAACTTCCAATATCAGTTGCTGGGTGACAAATCGTTGCTGAAAAGTAACTTTAACGTTACCGCGGCGGTAGCAGCAGCAGTCAAGCTAATAACACACGCTATAACATGCTCCCTACACAAATTAGGTAACTTAGTGACTTTGCCAGTGACTACGTTAAGTAATGTTACAGAGTTAACCTAGCTAGCTAGCTAATTTTGTTTAAACTTTTACTGTTAGGTTAATCAGTTAGCTAGTCACATGGATACACATTTTTGTCATGCGTAACGTTATAATACTGCTGTTGAGGGACAGTACGGTCCTGTATCCGGTGGCTCCTAATGCTAGTTAGCATGTACTAATTTTAGGAAATGTAAGCTAGTTAAGTTACAACACTGAAAAAATACTGCGGACCATTCAATAAATCTGTCATTGAGAGTTAACGTTATCTTACGGGCAGAGTCCAAGTTGTCAACAGTTCCACGCTGAGAAATTTGATTTGGCTCGCTCTTCCAGTGTTTCTCCCAGACGTCAGGTTTGTTACAGGATAAAGTACAGTAAGTTAAAAACCTGCTGTTCCTCACAGAGCTCGACGTGGCAGTCAGTGGAAAGGCTTATACCGCTTTCAAGTTTACTAGCATGAAAACAAACACTTCCGGCTATGCCCTCCAAAATAAAACCCTGCATGCTGTGTAATAATAATCATCTTCATCACCATCTTTGTTTGTAGAACACTTTTCTTAACCCAGGTCGCATGGCAACTAATTAAAATCAACATTATCCAAATGAAGTGAAGAACTTATAGGTAACAAAATATATTCACTGGACAGGACCAGAAAACAATGAGAAAAAGTAATTACACAGTCATACCTTACCATAAAATAAATAAGGGTGAGGCTATTTGCACCCCTGGTACAATTAGCAGTGTATGCTATTCGTACCCTGGTGCAATTAGAAGTGCTATTCGTACCCTGGTGAAATTAGAAATGAATGCTATTCTTACCCCGCCATGTGTTCTATTAATACCCCATCTGGTACAAATATCAATGTATGCTATTTGCACCCCTGTGCATTTACAGTACCTTGGCATATATTTACACACAGTTATCCATACTACATTCTTACCCTAACCATAACCAATCCCACTCCTCTTGCCTAAATCTAACCAACCCAACCAGAGAAGGCATATTCATGAGTCTTCCCGTACCACCCTGCAAAAAAAATTGACTGACTTGTGCAATTGCATGCAAATTATCCAATCCAAAATAAAAAAAAAATCACCTTGCCAGGGAATCAAACTCCGGACTGGCAGACCAAAGCTTTGTGTTCTAACCACTCACCTAGTAGTTCTTACAGAAAGCGGTACAACTGTTTACCATTTTGTGTCTTCAAGCCTCGGTTGATAGATAACCATACTGTATACAAAAAATAGGTACTAACTAACAAACTAACTGTTGTATGCTTTCACTGAAGACAGAATGCGCAACTGTAGTATCCATTTTCCGCTAGAAATTCAATTGTTACAAACTTTAGAGACAAAACTTTCCTAATATACCAGTTTCTGCGGTCATGGAAGATGAACGTCCGCCATGATTTCGGTGCACGCGAGCAACGTTGTTTTGTTGTTACATCACAGGGTGTGAATAGCTCAGCTGTGTGGCCGAGGCTATTCTTACCGGGGGTGTATATAGACACTCCGAATAAGGGTACACTGTAACAAAATTTCCTGTTAAATTACAGTAAACTACTGGCAGCTACAGTTGCCAGCTTGAAACTGTTCTTATTCTATAGTGTACCTACTGTGATCTACAACAGTTTATTACTGTAAAAATATTACAGTATTGTACTGTATGGAAAATAAACATTACAGTATTATACTGTCAGCTCCTTGGTTGGTTATTTTACAGTTCCTACAGTATTCTCCATTAACAACTTATTACTGTAAAACTGTAGAATGTGATCTTCACAGTGATATAAACTAATGATTTAAAAGTTTTACATTTAAAAATTAAAACCCCTGAAATAATAATAATAATATTAAATGATAATAACTGGGTTATTTCAACCCAGAAAATTTGTTAATTCTTTTTGACCCAACTTCTTATGGAGGAAATATTTATTCATAATTCAAATTGAAAGTCCAAAGAGAAAACAAAGCGAGATCAAATTAAAAAAAATTTTTTTTTTAATTTTCAATTTAACATTGGCTTTTAATTTTCATTTAATATTTGGCTTTTGAATTTCAATTTAACATTGGATTTTCATTTGGATCTCTCTTTTGATGTTTTATTTAATTAAGCAACAGTAGAAACATGGGTGTGGGTAGCTCTGCTTACATGTGTTTGTGTGTGGTCAGATCTCGAGGACACACACGCACACAATCTCAACTGGATAGTCATCATCCGAACTGCCACCTCCTTTTTCTTTCTCTCACTTTTTTCTCCGGGTGGTGCGCGCGGTGTGAGGTGCGTGTCCGCGCTATTCTCCAACATGTAGCCTACTAACAACAATCACTCCTGATTGACGGCCTTTTGTACAGCCCGTGTAGGCTACTTTTTCAGACTTCCAGCTAACAGTGGTGTCTGTGAGCATCACTGGCGGCCAGCAGGGAGGCGATCCCAGCCGCCACCAGCTGGCTGTCCCGTCAGACTGAAGCTTTTGACGACATTGGAGAAAATGTGCAGTTGGCCATCACTGTTTGTTAAACTGCCCATTTTCAGACTCTACACAGTTAATTTATCGCATAAAAAAGTCTCAATAGTGAATTTAGTGGTGGTATAACAGATGGAAATTGTAAAAAGTTCCCAGTTGTTTGCTGCTGCTACTACGGCAAACTCACGATCTAGATTATAGAATCGATTGCTTCTTTATAATTTCCATCTGCTATTTTAGTTAGTTAGCTGGAAGTCTGAAAAAGTAGCCTACACGGGCTGTACAAAAGGCCGTCAATCAGGAGTGATTGTTGTGAGTAGGCTACATGTTGAGGACCAGCGCGGACACGCACCTCACACCGCGCGCACCAGCCGGAGAAAGAAGTGAGAGAAAGAAAAAGGAGAGGTCACAGTTCGGACGATGACTGACTACCCGGTTGAGATTGTGTGTGTGTGCGTACTCGAGATCTGACCACACACAAACACACATAAGCAGAGCTACCCACACCCATGTTTCTACTGTTGCTTAATTAAATAAAACATCAAAATAGAGAAGTTGTCTGAGTCGTGTTTTAAACAGACACACCTGCCCAGCCAGCAATGACATGTGGGGCCCAGATGGGTTAAGTAGGGGTTCCATGGTTACTGTGTGGGCATGGGCTTTGGCTGGGTGAAATCAGCGGGTCCCATGTAGGTTTTGTAGTATGAGTCCCACATAGGAAGCCCGTATGAGCTGATTACATGGGCCCCATAAGGGACAGGCATGGGCCAATTGGGCATGGGTTTGAACTGAGAACACATATATGGGTCCTGCATAGCATATTTATGGGCCAAGTGGGCATGGGTTTGATCTGGGAACGCATATATGGGTCCTGCATAGAATGTTTATGGGCCAAGTGGGCATGGGTTTGATCTGGGAACGCATATATGGGTCCTGCATGGCATTTTTATGGGCCAAGTGGCCATGGGTTTGAACTGGGAACACATATATGGGTCCTGCATGGCATTTTTATGGGCCAAGTGGCCATGGGTTTGAACTGAGAACACATATATGGGTCCTGCATGGCATATTTATGGGCCAAGTGGGCATGGGTTTGATCTGGGAACACATATATGGGTCCTGCATAGAATGTTTATGGGCCAAGTGGCCATGGGTTTGAACTGAGAACACATATATGGGTCCTGCATAGAATGTTTATGGGCCAAGTGGCCATGGGTTTGATCTGGGAACGCATATATGGGTCCTGCATAGAATGTTTATGGGCCAAGTGGCCATGGGTTTGAACTGAGAACACATATATGGGTCCTGCATAGAATTTTTATGGGCCAAGTGGGCATGGGTTTGATCTGGGAACGCATATATGGGTCCTGCAAAGAATGTTTATGGGCCAAGTGGCCATGGGTTTGAACTGAGAACACATATATGGGTCCTGCATAGCATATTTATGGGCCAAGTGGGCATGGGTTTGATCTGGGAACGCATATATGGGTCCTGCATGGCATTTTTATGGGCCAAGTGGCCATGGGTTTGAACTGAGAACACATATATGGGTCCTGCATGGCATTTTTATGGGCCAAGTGGCCATGGGTTTGAACTGAGAACACATATATGGGTCCTGCATAGCATATTTATGGGCCAAGTGGCCATGGGTTTGAACTGGGAATGCATATATGGGTCCTGCATGGCATTTCTATGGGCCAAGTGGCCATGGGTTTGAACTGAGAACACATATATGGGTCCTGCATAGCATATTTATGGGCCAAGTGGGCATGGGTTTGATCTGGGAATGCATATATGGGTCCTGCATGGCATTTTTATGGGCCAAGTGGCCATGGGTTTGAACTGAGAACACATATATGGGTCCTGCATAGCATTTCTATGGGCCAAGTGGCCATGGGTTTGAACTGAGAACACATATATGGGTCCTGCATGGCATTTTTATGGGCCAAGTGGCCATGGGTTTGAACTGAGAACACATATATGGGTCCTGCATAGAATTTTTATGGGCCAAGTGGGCATGGGTTTGATCTGGGAACGCATATATGGGTCCTGCAAAGAATGTTTATGGGCCAAGTGGCCATGGGTTTGAACTGAGAACACATATATGGGTCCTGCATAGCATATTTATGGGCCAAGTGGGCATGGGTTTGATCTGGGAACGCATATATGGGTCCTGCATGGCATTTTTATGGGCCAAGTGGCCATGGGTTTGAACTGAGAACACATATATGGGTCCTGCATGGCATTTTTATGGGCCAAGTGGCCATGGGTTTGAACTGAGAACACATATATGGGTCCTGCATAGCATATTTATGGGCCAAGTGGCCATGGGTTTGAACTGGGAATGCATATATGGGTCCTGCATGGCATTTCTATGGGCCAAGTGGCCATGGGTTTGAACTGAGAACACATATATGGGTCCTGCATAGCATATTTATGGGCCAAGTGGGCATGGGTTTGATCTGGGAATGCATATATGGGTCCTGCATGGCATTTTTATGGGCCAAGTGGCCATGGGTTTGAACTGAGAACACATATATGGGTCCTGCATAGCATTTCTATGGGCCAAGTGGCCATGGGTTTGAACTGAGAACACATATATGGGTCCTGCATGGCATTTTTATGGGCCAAGTGGCCATGGGTTTGAACTGAGAACACATATATGGGTCCTGCATAGCATATTTATGGGCCAAGTGGGCATGGGTTTGATCTGGGAACACATATATGGGTCCTGCATGGCAGAGGCACAAAGTAACTAGGCCTATTGAGTTATGTAATTACTTACTGTACAATTTTTATTAACTTGTAGTAACTCTACATTTAGAGTTTTAGAGCTAATCAAGCATGTTGAGATTGAGTAATTGTAACTCAATACATTTCAAGTCACGCTAGTCACCAAAGAACAAACATTGCATACATGTAGATCTTTTGCCAAAACAATCCATCAGTCATTTTTGTTAGTCGTGCAGAAAATGAAAAATGTAACTTCCCAAAAATGTAAGTTTACGCTGTGTTGAATTATGCTGATTAGTGGACTCTCAGAAAGGTTGCAGGCCTACCGTAACAATTCAAATAATAGCCCAGTCCCAGACGCCTGTTCCTTGGGGCAGAAACACATATTTAGACAAATAACTATGCTCGATATTATCAGCCGATATTGGCTTTAAAATTCAATATCGGTAAATATCGGTATCGGTTTTTGAAATGGTTTAAAATGACTACAGTATGTCATTTTATACCTTATTGGAAAGCTTGTTTCCTCTCAAAGCGAATGCAGACAAAATTTGGGTGTAGGTTGTTGGCCAACCAGCATACACACAGGGTTTGTAGAGTAAATAAATTCTTGAGCAGGGCAGATCTAAGCCCCAATGAGTGGAATAAGTTGAATTTTTGTTCTTGTGTGGCTATTTGTTTACCTCAGTCAAAGAAATGTTCAGTTGGCATCTTCTCTCGAAGGGGTAGTAAGCACCGCACCCCAGTTAGCCTACCGGTTGCTGGCTAGTCCTTCAAAACATTCAAATCCCCAGTATCAAGGGAGTCATGGAACAGTGGGCAGTAAGCCTATAAACGATCATATGTTTCGGTATCTGTATCGGCTAATATCGGTATCGGAAATTAAGCATTGGACAATATTGGTATATCGGATATCGGTACAAAATCAATGTCAAGCATCCCTACAAATAACCCCATACGGTTATCCACATCCCATAGATGCCTGTCCCAATGGTCTATTTGATCAAATAAAACTCCGGGATCCTATTCGAAGTTTTACGGTACTTCATTTTTGAAGATGAGGCCAAATAGCTCACAGACAGCTAGTCCCTTTATGGACATGAATATGATGCATTTATTACCTCTTAGGAAATTGTAATTCAATATTTGTTAGAAAAGGACTTGCAGGAGGCCTCATCATCAATCTCTCTTCCACTTCTGTGTTGTTAGATGTCCTTGGACCAAGGAGTACCATGTGTTTCTATCAAGGTGTAGCACATACACCAACAATGACTGATGTGTTGGCTGTAAAAGGTACAGTAGATCTGTTTGAGAAAAAAATGAGGGAAAAACACTTGTTTTGTATCTAATCAATTATTAATGATTAAAAGATTGTTGGCATTTTAACTTTTGGTAAAGGAAAACACACATCCAGCCCTAGTCTGGAGAAGTGACGGTGGTTAAAAGTAACTAATACTCTGAGTAGTTTTTTTTTTTATTTTTTTTTACAAATTGTACTTTTACTTGAGTATTTCTCTAACACCAGTACTTTTACTTGTAACAGAGTAATATTTTAGCAATGTAACAGTACTTGTACTTGAGTACAGATTTTCAGTACTCTTTCCGCCTGTTATGCACACAACACCTAATTAGGCTCATTCATAATGAAGCCAGCGGAGCAGTTAACGTTTGTTAATTCTCTCAATTTACGAATTTTACTGTATTTATTTGTTATTTGGTCAGGCAGTTCTTAGGACATCTATAAGGGGCCTGTATGCAAGGCGCTTTGTTCGCTCAAAACATTAGCAGTCCATTCGAAAGCACTGCTGCTAGCTGTGACTTCAAGGAGAACTTCTATCAGACATTCACAAATTGAGGTAAGTTGAAATATTATTTTGCCAGAAAAATAACACTGCAGATTGTACAGTGGTCTGTATTTTTGGTTTGTGCTGTTTAATCTGATGTAGAATCTAACCAAAAGGAAAAACAGCGGGAGAGGTTGGACAATAATTAATATATCACGATAGACGGAGCTCTGAAGCAGACCTGTGCGTCGCTTAGTGTTCGCTCTCTCTGGATAAAGACGAGCAGCAGCACAGACACCAGGGGCATCGGACCGGGAGTAAAACCAATACTGATTACCAGGGCCCAAGGGGAGAGAGGGCCCTTGAAAAGTCTGGAATATATTTTATTTTACCTGGATATTTTTATTTCCTAATAACATTTCATAATGCATATCAGATGAAATGTAAAGTTAGTGTATTGGCAGAATAACTTGGTTGATTGACTGACTACTTTGTATACAAAAAGGTCTCAACCCCTTGCTAATGTGCCAAATGGTTTAGTCCACCTGCATGCATAACGTTAGCCAGTTCAGTTGAGCGTCTGGTGGAGCGCAAACTTCTGCTGTAGAAATGTCTTTTCTCAAAGAAAGCCAAATCATGCTACCAAAAAGAAAGGAAAGACAGGAGGAGGAGAGGAAACAGAATGAGGGGAAACAATTGGTAACTGACTTCTTTTCAAAGAAAGGTGAGCACTAACTAGAAAACGAAATCCATGGTGCTTGTCAAGGACCAAGCAGTTAGGCATAAGAAGTCGCAAGGAGATTTCAAAAAAGGTTTTTTTTATTTTACCCACAAAAAACTCTGACAACAAATAAAGATAAAGTTTGGGCCCTTAAAAGAGGTCAAACAAACAAACTAAACTTAAGCTCTGAACATAACAACCTCAAAACTACAACTGACCTCCTATACAAGAAACAAAGGGGACTTATATACTGGGTGATCAGACCAGGTTTGACACCCAGGGGTAGACTAACAATAACACTAATATGTAAATTACAAATAACAAAAGAAAACAACTAAACACTTACTCCAAAAGAAATGTAATCTTAATTAACATTAACAGAATAAATGTACTAAAGACAATACAAATCAAAACTCAAATATCTTGAGGACAAATAAAGCTAACTCCCCCCTGACATAACAAGTAGTGGTAGAGTCCAATTTAGCCACCACTCCTATAAAGCTGCTGTAGTTCCAGACGCCACCCCTTTGTCCCTGCAGCCTGCATACCTCACTCCAGGGTGTGGAATCCGCAACACTGGTAAGTTATATTAGAAAACCAATCCAAAACTAGTGGTGGGCAGATCGAGGCTTCGTGAAACAATGAAACAGTTGAAGCAAATGTGTCATATTGTGTCGAGGCTTCGAAACAATCTGACACCCGTCTCAACGATGACACCTAGTCGTCACTTGCAGGTATTGATCTGAAACAACCTTGATAACGAGCCATTAAAAAAATTAAAAATGTATTATTGTTTTGTATTATTTTTCTAATATGTGAAGCTTGTAAGGCTTGCAGACTCCTCACTGTGCATAATGCTATTTTGCTCATAAAAAATGAATATTAATAAAAGAAATCAAGCCACAATGTCTCACTTTTTTATTGATTTTCATTCAAAAATATTTATTTCTCTGCTGTGGAAGGACTTAGCCTACTTCGTGTTATACAGATAATTTCTCCAGCCTTTGAAAAGATCCTCTCACAAGGGACACTTGTTGCTGGCATGCAAAGATATTTTTTAGCAAGGACATACAAATGAGGAAAGATTACTGCTCTCTCTTTCCAGTAAATTAGGGGATCATGAGTTCTGGGCAAAAACGCATAGTTGTGGTATTTTTTCACTTCCACTGTGGCTTGAGCTGTAGCATTATGTATAATCTGGTTTTTACGGATACGATCATTAAAACGTTCCCATAAACTGTCCTGTCCTATCCATCTATCTATCTATCTATCTATCTATCTATCTATCTATCTATTAATGTGTCACTGTATGTAGGCCTATACTCTGTCTGAGTCTATCAGTCAATGTGTAAATTTAAATGTAAGCCTAAATATAACTAAACAACTCGCACTATGAATGTCACTATATCACCAAATATCCGCTATCTCAAAATCAAACTCATCTCACAAAAACCCACGAGGTCAAGGTGCGTTGATTTCACTTTTATACTGATGTGCGATGTGTGTTCCCAACCCTGTCAATCAAACGCTGATTTGGCGGACCATGCCACCTGTTGAAACACTAGTGAAACACTCTGGTGTTTCATTTAGCCGTAGTCACGTGACATCAGTGTTTTGAATCGCGCTTCGGATCAGTGTTTCGAAACATCTGCGCTTCGGGATCTCGGCAAAGCTTCGGAACATCAGTTTCACTTCAGCCATCCCTATCCAAAACTAATAAAGTATATATGTAAACCAAATCCAGTACCCTGTAAGTTATTTAAAACTAAATAAATGTTTACAACAAAATATATAATGTGTCTGAAAAGATATAGAAACCAATCTTAAGGAAAACAGCATGAACTAAGATAAATGTGAGTGTATGAGGTTACCTCCTTTTAAGATGGCTGTGTGGCCACAGCTGTGGCCATTACAGTGCTAAACTGCTTGAATATCTCCGTGACTGTTAGCGCTAAAAAACGGACTGAGACAACCCATTGAAAGAGCAGAACATGCACTTGTTGGAGCAAAAAAGAACCTTGCTAAATTGACTTATGCTCCTTTGTTTTTAGGTGCACTGAAGAGTAATGCAATGACTCAAAATGTGAAGTGGAAATGGCGCTGTTGAAGTGGTTTACCGACGCACGTGACCGGGAGGGAGAGGGCTGCAAGAGCCCAAAGAGAAAAAGGAGCGTCCACCACACAGACGCCATGAGTGTATTTTGTATTAATGTATTTTGTATAGAGGTGTTTTTTTTTTTTCAGGAGTTTTTTTTTTAAAAAAACATTTTTGATTATTTACCGGTATGTTGTGACATAATTAAATTGTTTTTAAAGATTGTTTTGTTTGATGTAGCCGAAAAAAATTTTGTATTATATTTTTTTGGAGGAGATTTTTTTTTTCAGAGATTTTTAAAAAAAATATTTTTGATTGTTTTACTGGTATGTTGTGACATTTAAATTGTTTTTAAAAAATTGTTTGTTGTTTGATGTAACAAATTACGTATTATGTATTTTTTTGGAGAGATTTTTTTTCAAAAATTTTTAAAAATATATTTTTTGATTTTACGTTTACCGTATGTGTGTGACATTTAAATTGTTTTTTTAAAGATCATTTTTGTTGTTCAATTTAACAATATATTTCTTGCAGTTCAAAGCGTCAAGTGTCTTTTATTTATCTTGGACTTATATTCATTCTTCGTTTTTCTTAGATTGCTTCCTTAAACAATTTGGCATGGTTGGGCTTAGATAGGCCTTGCATGAATTGCCCAGTTAGGACCCACAACGCCAGAGCTTACCACGGAACCCATTTTAAGCCCATCTAGCTTTCGGTTGAATCCTGGTGTAAGCCCATTTTAAACCCTTTTAGTAGGGGGCGCCCAAATGGCCGGTCTGACATGAATAACCCAGTTAAGACCCACATAAGACCCTTACAGGTCCCACTTAAAACCCATCTGGCGCATGGGTTTTCCCGGCCGGCCCCCCGTCGGAGCTCCCGGGTGCAAAGCCCATTTTAAACGCCCTTTAGGCAGGTGGGGCCCAAATGGGTCTGTCATGAATTACCCAGTTAGGACCCACATAAGACCCTTACAGAGCCCATTTAAAGCCCATCTGGGCATCCACGGCTGGATCCTGGGTGCAAACCCACTTTAAACCCCTTTGGGCAGGTGGGGCCCAAATGGGTCTGACATGAATTACCCAGTTAGGACCCACATAAGACCCTTACAGGTCCCACTTTTAGTATGTCTGGGCTTCCATGGCTTGCCCCAATGTGGATCCCGGGTGCAAGCCCATAATGGGGCCCACATTTGCCGCCCATGAAGCCCTCATCTGGGCCCCACATGTCATTGCTGGCTGGGTGGGGCGAAGTTGGAAACCAGAATCAGCTTTAAATACAGTCCTAATCTAGTCCTCACAACCAATTATAGTAACTACATGAAAACTTCACGGTTGTTGCATGAAATGTCATTTGTGTTTAGCCTACATCATCATTTTTTATCATGTGAAAAAGAGGCCAAGGCAGCCTGGTTGTGAAACTGCAGACAGATGCTCCTCAGCAGTCTGTTCCCCCTGCTGTTCATAAGGTGCCTCTGCACCCCTTTCGTTTCAGACCCTCCCACCAGCCTTTGGGCCACGCCTCCTCATTTACATTGACATGTGTCAAGTCCAAACGAAAAGGCAATGTTAAATTGAAATTCAAAAGCCAAATATTAAATGAAAATTAAAAGCCAATGTTAAATTGAAATTCAAAAGCCAAATTTTAAATGAAAATGAAAAGCCAATGTTAAATTGAAATTCAAAAGCCAAATATTAAATGCCAAAGCCTCGCTTTGTTTTCTCTTTGGACTTTCAATTTCTCTTTGGACTTTAAATTTGAATTATGAATAAATATTTCCTCCATAACTTCTGGGTTAAATACCTGACCCAAATGTTTGGTTAAAATAACCAAACTTCTGGGTCAAAAGAACAACCCCATTTTCTGGGTTGAAATAACCCAGAAATTAGTTGGTCCCTTTTTAACCCAGGAGTTGGATCAAAAATAACCTAACTTGCCAGTATGCCTTATTTCAGAAAATAATGTTTTACATTATATTACACACTTTAAACACTTTTACATTTGTATTACATTAAATTAAAATCTATATAAAAACAAAAAACACACACACACTTCCCAGTGGGCATTTGATGTCAATTTAACATCAATATGACATCAAACATTGAATCAAAAGACATATTTTAATATAATTTCAATGTCAAGCATCACTCAATTTCAACTTAAATGTACAATGACTGACAACATACACATAGATATATGTGCAAATTATTTAATTTATGTAAAAAATAAAAAAAAAAAAAAAAATAATTTTATGTTTTAAATTTTTCCAACATACAAAATCCCAATTCCTGTAGGGCATAGCTACATGTACATATATGTTTGTTTTTCCTCCATAGAAACCATAGAATTTTTTGTGTGCATTTACTGTATTTGATTAATATCACTATGCATCTTGTCAAAATGCTATAAAATGCCCCCCTCCACTCCCTCGTGAATCCATGCCTGTGTACCTTTTAGTCTGGGTTACACAAGGATGGCAATATCCCAACCCATCATAAATGGTTCTGAAATGTCGGTAAGAACCCATAGTAATGGAATATCCATGTTGTTTTATTCATGATACGTTTGGTAGATGTACTGTATAATCCGGCTCATACAAAAAGAAAGAATTAAAAACAAAACTTATTTTCCGGTGATTCCCGTGTGCCTGAAGACGTTTCCCACCACACAAGTCAGGTTGAAGCACACTGGCGTGTTCACGAGACTTCTCGGGCCTTCTCTGGTGTCTGTTGAGGAAACAGAAACACAAAACACAGAGTGAGGTCTGGTGTAACAGACATAAATGGAGTCTTTAAAGTACATATTTTAGAGTTTTACTTACATTTTGCAGCCTCGCGATAAACTCCCTCTCCTCCTCCATGTCCTGAAGTTCCTTCTCCAGTCCTGAGGTCCCTGACTCCTGGTAGGGGACAGGGTTTTTTTCTCGGAACAAATTTATGTAAAAGGTTATACCTAAAAAAAAAAACAATAGATTTTTTTTCTTGACTGTCCAAAATTCCCTCCTTTAAAAACGAGTGTAATCTACTCTACAAATTTGTTCTGTATATTCATCCTTAAAAATAAATTTACATAGATAACTTCCAGGGAGTTGTTTATATCAGAGTGTACACCACAGCCCCGGGCGGGAACCGGCGATTTGTCAGCATTACATTTTTTCATTTTTTATTTAAAAGGAACTACATAAAGTACTGTACTTAATACATAACTTTTGGTTAACGCTACACAAACAATTAAAAATACATGCAATATGGAAACCTGAGCATTCAAAATAGGCTACATGATAGCTAGCTGAATAAAAATGTTCCTCCTTTTTCTGCATGTTCACTTTTCAGCAAGGAAATATCCAATAATAACAATGTCCGTGCGTTACCAACGGTCAGTGGATTAGCTATCGTTAGTAACGTTTTATTCATAAACATCTCCTTAAACCGAGCTAGCTAAATCAATGTTAGCTACGTTTTAGCGTGCTATAATTTCAATGTCAAGCATCACTCAATTTCAACCTAAATGTAAATGACTGACAACATACACATAGATATATGTGCAAATTATTTAATTTATGTAAAACTTAGACATTAGAACATACATCATGTATTGAAGTGGTTTCAAAATGTATCAACATACAAAATCCCAATTCCTGTAGGGCATGGCTAATGTACATAATGTTTGTTTTTCTCCCATAGAAACCATAGAATTTTTTTGTGTGCATTACTGTATTTGATTAATATCACTATGCATCTTATCAAAATGCTATAAAATGCCCCCCTCCACTCCCTCGTGAATCCATGCCTGTGTACCTTTTAGTCTGGGTTACACAAGGATGGCAATATCCCGACCCATCATAAATGGTTCTGAAATGTCGGTAAGAACCCATAGTAATGGAATATCCATGTTGTTTTATTCATAATACGTTTGGTAGATGTACTGTATAATCCGGCTCATACAAAAGCAAAGAATTAAAAACAAAACTTATTTTCCGGTGATTCCCGTGTGCCTGAAGACGTTTCCCACCACACAAGTCAGGTTGAAGCACACTGGCGTGTTCACGAGACTTCTCAGGCCTTCTCTGGTGTCTGTTGAGGAAACAGAAACACAAAACACAGAGTGAGGTCTGGTGTAACAGACATAAATGGAGTACATATTTTAGAGTTTTACTTACATTTTGCAGCCTCACGATAAACTCCCTCTCCTCCTCCATGTCCTGAAGTTCCTTCTCCAGTCCTGAGGTCCCTGACTCCTGGTAGGGGACAGGGGTTTTGTCTTGGAACAAATTTATGTAAAAGGTTATACCTAAAAAAAAACAATAGATTTTTTTTCTTGACTGACCAAAATTCCCTCCTTTAAAAACGAGTGTAATCTACTCTACAAATTTGTTCTGTATATTCATCCTTAAAAATAAATTTACATAGATAACTTCCAGGGAGTTGTGTATATCAGAGTGTACACCACAGCCCCGGGCGGGAACCGGCGATTTGTCAGCATTACATTTTTTCATTTTTTATTTAAAAGGAACTACATAAAGTACCGTACTTAATACATAACTTTTAGTAACGCTACACAAACAATTAAAAATACATGCAATATGGAAACGTGAGCATTCAAAATAGCTAGCTACCTGTGTTACCTGTGTAATGTTAGCTACGTTTTAGCGTGCTAACATTTGTCGTAGCATTCACCTAGCTAGCTAGCCAGCCAATGCATGCAAACGTAGCATACAGTGACTCAGATACATCTTAATACAAAAGAAAACTGATAACTTACTTACTTAGATAACGTAAATTTGAATGTGCAAACAGACATAGCTAGATAGATGGATAACAATGATACAGCATTGACATGTCTCCATTAACGACTCCTTTGAAATAACTTTAATTAAGTGAAATGTCAGTTACTCTTCATAAGCTAGCTAGCTAGTTAAGTTACGTTAGCTAATGGAACGTAAGAGAGTTTATTCTAGAAGCACTTTTTAACAAGCACATTTTCTGCAACAAACTACCAGTAAAATGAAAATGCTTACCTCGCCTCCCTGCCCCAGGAACCAAAGTGTCGTTTAGAGGTGAAAATAAGCTGGTCCGATGTCAGACAACTCACCGACAGGGTTACGCAAGTTGAAGAGGTGCACTCGTTTTTATTCCTGTGTGAAGATCTAGCGGGCGGGGTCCCAGATAGAGCACACTCCTCAATGTGTTTCTGTCTCCGCCCGCCATAGTCCTTTGCTGGTATCTATTTGCAACGCATATCGTGTTGGATTTATATTTTATAATGTTACTTGAATAAAACGAACCTAAATCAACAGACTATTATTATAAAACTATAAAACAGTTTTTAAACTAAGCTAAACTTATACACATATGATATCATCTGATGTACTGATTTTATACGTCTTTTATGTCACGTTTTTTACTCTTTTTCATGACTCATGTGTGGAAAAATACATTGTAGAGAGAGAGAAAGAGAGAGAGAGAGAGAGAGAGAGAGAGAGAAAGCCAACCCTATAACACAGAAAATGGGTTACTCTTTGAAAAATAACCCAGAAACCCAAACAACCCAGGCATTGGGTCAAAATATTAGCCCTATAACCCAGAAAATGGTTACTCTCTGAAAAAAATAACCCATAATTTTAACCCAACACAAATAACCCAGAAACTGGGTTGAAAAAATAGCCCAGGAGTTTTTAGTGTGTAAGAGGTAGCTTGCTGTAAAAAAAAAAATACTGCTTTTTACCGTAAAATTTTACAGCAGCTTGCCGTTAATATTTTGTTCCTCAAAGACATCAGAATTTACAGTGTTCAACTGTATTAATGGAAAACGGTACACTACTGTGCAAAATATCCAGTATTTTTACAGCAATGTATTACAGTGTAGACACAATTAGGATAAACTAAATTTAAAAAATGTTGCTAAATCAGCCAGCCTTACCAGACAGGTTGTTCCAGAGCCATAGGACATATGGGCCAAACTAAAAAATCAAAGTACACATCAAAAACATTTTTCCTAAAGATGGTTTCTGTCATTTTAGGTAGTTATTATCACGCTGATGTATGTTCAAGTGTTTATTTTTCTGATAGGTTTGGTTTTAATTAGTTATTTGATGCTATAAAAAGGAGATGAGACATAATGATTGACAGCTGTGACTATGGCTGTGACTGACTTGCCATTGATTTGGCGGGATACCGTGGCTCCACTGCCTGATCAGCAAATTGTATTAGAAAACGCCTACTAGCAGTACGTACTGATTTGGCTGAAATGTAGCATGTAGGCCTTGTATGCAGTATGCAAACAAAAGCAAAATCTGTATCATCAAAAATACCCAGTATGCATTGGACCAGTCTAGCCTAGTGCCCTTTATATAGAGAGTGTGGTCAACTGGGGAATCGAATGTTCTGAGGTATTCCTTAATGCGATTGGTTCCGAGGTGGTCAAGGGTATTGTGGACTCCATGTTGGATATAGAGATGGTCCGATACCGATCGATATCGGCTTTGATACTGCCTAAAACGCTGGTATCGGTATCGGGAAGTACTGGAGTTTATGCACCGATCCGATACCACGTAATAAAGAAAAAAATGGTATCGGCCATCTCTAGTTGGATACCAACATTCATATGATTCCCATTGACACAGTGCAGGGAATAGTGGAACAATTTAATAAATTATTTAAAAAATGACATAAATCACAGAAAAAATGCACAATTGTTTCGCATTTGGCTGCAATGAAAGACAGGGAAGCGGCAAAAGATTTCACAAGTCCAAAAAGGCGAAAAGTATGGGAACTGTTCATTATTGTGTGAGGTAAATGTCAATTTCTCTCTTCAATATGATATCAACTTATAAGACAAATATAGTAATACCATCATTAATGTGTACCATGCTGTCAAAAAAGTTTGAACACTGCTTAAGAAATGAATGAAGTTTGAAGCCATGCCTTATGCTAGCGTTAGCTTTTTCGCTAGCACTCCATGTACCTAAATGCTTGTGATCTTGCCATAGTCATATGGCTTTTGGTCTCGACCGAATCCAGGTGTCTTTATTATGTTCATAATAATATTGGAGGGAAAGTGAAACACAGGTTGGACAGGGATGTTGTTCGGCTTTTCACAAGTTTAGACAGCTACGCCAATGTTTGCTAACGTTAGCGCAACAGCATTAGCCTAGCCTGTTAAGTAAATATTACACTGCCTTCTGAGTTTCCTATATCTGCGTCCATGTTGTCAACTTAAAGGTCCCATGGCATGAAAATTTCACTTTATGAGTTTTTTTAACATTAATATGCATTCCCCCAGCCTGCCTATGGTCCCCAATTGGCTTGAAATGGTGATTGGTGTAAACCGAACCCTGAATATCCTGCTCTGCCTTTGAGAAAGCTCAGATGAGCCGTTCTGGAATCTTGCTTGTTATGAGGTCATAACAAGCAAGGTTACCTCCCCTTTCTCTGCTTTGCCCGCCCAGAGAATTTGGCCAACCCGTGGGAGAGAGACATCATGGCTTTCAAACGAGAAAAGTGGCAGTTGGTCAAGGCCACACCCCCACCCTCCACCTTGGCCCGCCCTCTCTCCTCTTCAATAGCTAGAGACACAAAAATGGCACATCCTAAGGAAAGCTCATTGTGGGACTGGCTCTAGTGGCTGTAATTCTGCACCAATGCTGAATTTCGGGAAAGAGACTTCAGATATAGTATTAGGGGACCACTAAGGTCTATATAAAAGCATCCAAAGAGCACCATGTCATGGGACCTTTAAGACCTGTGGCGTTAGTGCTCCTTTTGTACCATCATTTTATTTATATATATTTAATGAAAAGCTTCGCTCCTACGAGATGGGTGGGTTTTTGTTATGTTACACACAGCCTGGGAGCCACTGTCTGGTTAACACAAATTTTTAGCTGTAACTTCCTTTGCTGTATCTGAAGTTGCTGCATTTTGGCTGCTGTCTGTAGATTCCTCATGCACAACTCATATTCTTTCAGATCTTTCATACGCAAACGTTTTAACAGCGGCGATGTTGTGTATTGTCTAGGGTCCTTCCCACCATGAGACAAATCGGCATTGCAAATTGAACATGTAGCTCGAATTGAATCGCCTTCTTTTGACTAAAAGTACTGCTAAACAACACTTTTTCTGCTCACAAGTTCCATTTTCACTTTCTCACAGCCTACTGCATTGAATGGTCGTGCGTAGTGCAAGCTTAGGGTTCAGTTCGATGGAAAAAAATTCTAAGGTTCGGCAGAAACCGAACCCCGTCAAAAAGCCCAATATTCGGCCGAATCCGAACCCGAATCCGAACCCGAATCCTGAATTCCTACTTAACAGTTCATAAATTGTAAGCTCTCATACTCAATATCTCAAACAATGTGAATAGACTCAGCTGTTTAAACAGTCCATGAAATAGCAATAGTGATAGGCATTCTTCAAAAGTCCATAAGAAGTGTGAATGATTGTCTTCTGTTCATTCTTTTTCAAAAGTCTATAAAATAGTGTATGTTTTATGATGTTCTGCAAACAGTCCAATAAATATGTGTGTTCTGCTGTTCTGTGGTTAGCACCCAAGTAAAGGCACTGGTTGACAGGGAAAAAACAACACAGCATTTCTCCATTGATTCTCTGCTGTTTGCTGTCCATATGGCAGAGGCTGGTACCAGAATGTTTGATGGGCTGATGGTCCAATGCTGTAACAAGCTGGTTCACCAAGTTCATTGTAGGTGAAGACTTTTGGTGCCCTCTCTTTCTCCTTGGCCTCGCAGGGGTCTGCACTGCCTTGTAGTAATTTCCACTTTGCCCAGGTGATGAGGCTGTTATCCTGCTGTCCTCCAAAGCAACCTCATCTGGAACATTTTCCACTTGATTTGGTGTGCCCCTTTGGTCAAGCAAGAGAGATTTGCTTTGTCTTTCATTTATTTCTGGTGCTGGTTCCTCCATGGACATTGACTGCTTCATTATCATACTCTCTTTCAGTTGGGTCTGTGTTTTCATCTGTCTGAGACTGAATTACTAGTAAAGGTTGTGCTGTCATCTTCATCGTCACTGCTGCTCTCAGATTGTGTTGCACTGTCACCTACTTTTTCTTTTCTGATGCTATTTCTCCTTGGCTGCTTGGCTACTCTAAGTGGAATCTCTAAATCTAGTCTCTGAATTTCTCTCAAACAGCCCATTTTGAAGCCCAAAACTGTATGTAGGTGATAGTTCTTCTCAGACTCAGTGAGTGCAGGGTTCGAAATGAGGGGGGTCTGGGGGGGTCCCAGACCCCCCATAAGTCATAAGGGACCCCCTATAAGAATTTATTTTTAGATTTTGGGGGGTCCCCGACAAATATTTTTAAACATTAAAAATGATTGTGAAAATTATAGGTCTTTAGTGACTTTTTATATTTATAACAATAATTAATTTATTTCCTAGCGCGATTGGGCAGCAATCAGGGCAGCTAATAGCATCACAGATTGTTGTTGTGGTCCTCCGGCGCATACAGTACAGTCTATGGCGCAGACACGTATGTTATTGTTGAACGCGGCAAAAACGAAGCCTCACAAAGAGTGAAATCCCTAATGAAAATCCTGTAAGTGCTTTGATTATGTTTATATCTCCATAATAATTGCTTATTATAGTAAAATATTTGGAGTTGGTGTTCCTATATCAAAAGTTGCATTAACTAACTTAGATACCCAGTGTAACGTAATGATTAGAAGAGTGCGTTTGTCAACGTTTCTTGCTAGCTGTATGTGTATGAAGCATAGGTATGAAGCCAAATAATCTGCCAGCTAACAGCAGACATATAGCAGTTATCCACTTTGTCATGTCAGGGATTTATATAAGGTGCTGTAACTTTGTTGCTCCAGAATTAGAGGGTTACCTGTTAGATTATAGCCAATCCACTTCTCCAGACACCACTACAATACTGGGACTAGCCCAAACCATGAAAAACATCCCAAGACCATTATCCCACCTTCAAAATATGTCAATATAATTTTGCCTGCAGTATATAGTGTAGCAAGGTAGTCTTCAGTATTTTTTATAATTACATTTTAGGGGACCCCCCAAGAGTCCTAAGTCATTTCGAACCCTGAGTGACTCACATTTTTCCTCCTTGCTCCTGATATAAAACTGCACCGAGGCATCAGTGTGTAGGATGAAAGGTTTACTGAAGTCTGGGAATGCAAGGATTGGTGGCTCTACCAGGCAATCAACTTCTCAAGTATCTGTTGGTGGGATTCGGTCCATATAATGGGCTGATGGTTAGGGAACCCCATTGCGTTTTCCTTTCAGTTTTTTGGTTTTTAGTGCTTGGTGTTTAGGCTGCTGTTTATCAGGCGAGTCTCTCAGGAGGTGGTAGAGAAGCCTAGTGTTTTTTTCTCTTTAAGAGCCCTCACTGCTATGGTGTCAGCTGGGTCCATCCTACTGCCCTCTTCTGATACAATACGCCCCAGGTATGAGTTTGACTTTTTCACCCAGCCTTGTGCGATGAGGTCGTGCAGATAGTCTTTCATTTCCCTGTATAATGGTTTGGGCACAAACAGGTACGTTTTTGCAATAGTTTCTTTTAATGAGATGGAAAGCTGCAACTTTTCAACACATCCAATATAATTTTCTGATTTTGAGAAGGAAGCTGATTCATCTCTTAACATTGTTCGTACCACTTTCCTTTCAGACTCAGAGAGATGGCTCAAGTCAACTGTAGGATCCCAAACATCACTGGAGACTTCTGTGTCCACATGTACAGTGCTCACTGTGGCTAACGAGTCAGCTTTAGGCTGTTGAAGGACTGAGGCGGGGTAAACAGCTTGGATGGGTTGTACTGTTCCAATAATTGTTTTCCCAGCTAGCACAATATCATGGTCTGTGGGGTTCTGTACATTGACAACAATAAATGCCTTTACTCCCTTTCCGTTTTACAAGGGTGTCGTGCGGCACTCAGATGCCGCAAATCGTCAACAACGAAAAGGGCACTCCCTGCCGAGTTCAACGATAGCTCACACAAGACTCTACGTCATACGGTTCATTAGCTGTAAAAGGGGGCGTGGCTTAACCATAGGGGGCGGGTCAAACCATCACCAATTAAAAAGGAACTCTTTGCTGAGTTCAATTATACTTCACACAAGACTTTACCTTAGATGGGTAAGGTTTTATGAAAGGGGCGTGGCTTAAGCATAGGGGGTGGGCCAAACCATCACCAATGATGAAGGAACTCTCTGCTGAGTTCATTGATACCTCACACAAGGGTCAACCTTAAATGGTTCAAATGTTATGAAAGGGGGCGTGGCTTAAGCTTAGGGGGCGGGTCAAACCATCACTAATTAAAAAGGAAGTCTGTGCTGAGTTCAATGATACCAAACACAAGGGTCTGCATCAAACGGGGCATTAGTTATAAAAGGGGGCGTGGCTAAAGCTTAGGGGGCGGGCCAAACCATCACCAATGAAGAATGAAGTCTCTGCTGAGTTCAATGACACCTCACACAAGACTCTACCTTAAACGGTTCAAATGTTACGAAACGGGGTGGGGCCTGAGTAAGTGGGCTTGGTCATATTATAGGGGGCGGACCAGTATCACATGTAGACCACACATTCTGAGTTTCATGTAAATCGGATGATGTTTGTCATATAAGGCACATTTCCTGATACCCGCGGGGGGCGCTATGACCAAAAGTCAATTTTGGCCTGTAGGTGTCCTCAGGCCTGGACCCTTGTCAATTGTGAGAAATTTCAGGCAGATACGACAACGTACACTCAAGTGTACAACAACTTCTTTGTTCATCGCTAAACACTCAAAATGGCCGCCACGCCACGCCCACACCGTCTGACGAAAAGTTTTTCTTTTAATAACTTTTCATCGTTAAGGTGTTGGGATGGTACAGACCAAGTTTGAAGTCCATCGGATGAAATCTCTAGGAGGAGTTCGTTAAAGTATAGCACCTTGACTTTTAGGCCTACTTCCTGTTGCTACTAGGGGGCGCTATGACTTTAAGTAAATATCGGCCTTTGTTTGTCCTCAGGGTTGGACTCTTATGAATCCTGAAAAGTTTCGAGGTAATCGGACAACGTACACTCGAGTTACACCCACTTCCTGTTTCGGCGGCGAAACGCACAAAATGGCTTCCCCGCCACGGCCATGCCCTATGACGAAAAGTTTTTCTTTTAACAACTTTTAATCTTTAACGTCTTAAGATGGCACAGACCGAGTTTGAAGTTGATCGGATGAAATCTCTAGGAGGAGATCGTTAAAGTACGACATGTGGAAATGGCCAAATTCGCACTAATTTGGAACTTTGAAATCAAAATGGCGGACTTCCTGTTGGGTTAAGGGTATGGCTCTGATGAAGTTTTTTGTACATCTTGACATGTTACATATATGTACAAAGTTTCGTGAGTCTACGTTAAATGCACTGCAGGGGCTCAATTTTCTTAACTTTCTAGGGGGCGCTAGCGAGCCATTTTTGTGCGCCTATTCCCGAAACTCTTAAAATACGTACATTTTCACCAGACTTGATGCAACCGCCAAATTTGGTGAGTTTTTGAATATGTTAAGCCCCTCAAAAAGGCAATTCATTTGACGGGAAAAGAAAGAAAGAAAGAAAGAAAGAAAGAAAGAAACAATAATTCCTTCAGTTTCAATAGGGCCTTTGCCGCTGTCGACGCTCGGGCCCTAATAATTCCTTCAGTTTCAATAGGGCCTTCGCCGCTGTCGGCGCTCAGGCCCTAACAAGAGTTATCTCAAGACACTTTACAGACAGAGTAAGTCTAGACCACACTGTATAAATAATAAAAGGACCCAACAATTCTAGTAAATCCCCCAAGTGCAAGCATTTAGTGCGACAGTGGTGAGGAACAACTCCCTTTTAGGTAGGGTGACCAGACGTCCCCGGTTTCCGGGGACAGTCCCCAGTTTCGGTGACTTGTCCCCGGCTGGAGCTGTCCCCGGAAATGTCCCTGGTTTTCACTGTGACTGACAGACCCGAAATTGGAATTAAATAGTTGTGCACCCTACATGCACAGGCTCAAGACAGCCAGAGCAAGCCTCAGAGCTCAGAGATGTTCTAGAATAGTTGGGTCATCTATAGCAGTTCCGTGACCGTGGAGAGGAAAGGTTTGTTTCTCACTGGATTTGTCATCTATGAAGGTTAAAAAAAGAAATTAGCCGGGGTGCCCCTCTCAAAAATGTGGGGAAATTTTTTGGGAGCCCTATATCCAAAATGGCTGCCGTCAGCCTAGCTGGAAATTAACTTTTTAATGGTTTTGCCCACAGTACTGCATAATACTTGGTTTCTGAGTCTATTTGGGTCAAGAAATTCATAAATGATAAAGATTTATTGATTTGACCTATTTTTGACCTTCAAATTCAAGATGGCTGCCAATTTTTGGCTCTTTAAATGTCATTTTTTCAAAATCGTCAAAGAGCCTTAATATTAGGCTCAAATGAAAGCTCTGCTCATACTGAGTGCAGTTATGGACAGCAAAATTAAAACATACACATATGTCATCAGATGTCTGGGTTGGAACCAATGAAAGACAGAGGAGATTATTAGGGCCCGAGCGGCAACAGCGGCGAAGGCCCTATTGAAACTGAAGGAATTATTATTATTTCTGCAAATTTATCGCCTTTTTGAGGGGCTTAACATATTCAAAAACTCACCAAAATTGGCGGTCTCATTAAGTCTGGTGAAAATGTATGTATTTTAAGGGTTTCAGGGAATAGGCGCGGAAAAATGGCTCACTAGCGCCCCCTACAAAGTTAAACAAAATGGAGCCCCTGCAGTGTGTTTAACGTAGACTCACGAAACTTGGTGCACATATGTAACATGTCAAAATGTACAAAAAGCTTCATTGGAGCCATACCCTAAACCCAACAGGAAGTCCGCCATTTTGATTTCAAAGTTTGAAATAAGTGCAATTTTGGCCATTTCCACATGTTGTACTTTAACAAACTCCTCCTAGTGATTTCATCCGATCAACTTCAAATTTGGTCTGTGCCATCTTAAAGGAATATTTCACCGCTGGAAAGCTGAATATATCTTTAAATTGGGTCACTTATGTAGTAGAAATGTGAAGAAAAAAATTGAAATTGGTGCCTTCTAGGCCGAGAAAAGCCAGAAAATGTGTTTTGGTCTTATATGGATGAAAAACACCAAATCCCAGAATGCACCTGCTTCGTTGCTTTGAGTCCACTCCCAAGCCACGCCTACCGCTTGACAGACCGACAGAGGCATTCAACTCAACTCAAGCGTGTTTTATTGTCATTTCAACCATATACAACGAAACGTTTCGCCGTGACTCAAGTGGTGTTACACATTTAACATATATAAAAACGACATTATATAAAAAACGACATACGAACAGGCTACATTTAGTACACACACTTTATAGGCTCCGTAAAGTTCAGCAACGCATACTAGCATTGGCGCTTGGTAAACACCGAACATAAACACAGCCGTGAAGTAGTGTGTAATGTAGAATGGTCGGCATTTAACAGTCACAAACTCCACCAGCAGTTAGCAGTTAAATGGATACAAATCACCACATTTCTGCGCCACTCGGTGGTTAACACAGCCCACCTCTTTTACCTGGCGACAGAGCATCTCTAGCTTCGGAGGGCTAGCAGGCCTGGTAGCTGGACAGTCCGTACACTATTCAGGCAGGTTTCCACAACAACAAAAACACGGCAGTCTCTGAACTCACACGTTGGGTGTGTTGTTGAAGTTGGATGTAGTCCAGTTTGTGGTCTAAATGAGCGGACACTTGCAAGCAGGATCCGTAAAGTTCAGCTAACGCATACTAGCATTGGTGTAGCTAAACACAGAGTATAAACACAGCCGTGAATTAGCGTGGAATGTCGAATGGTCGGGCATTTAACATTCACAAGCTCCACCAGCAGTTAGCAGTAGCTAGTTGGATTTTATTTCTACACCAGTCCATTTAACACAGCCCACCTCCACGGGCCGGCGAGAGCAGCCTGGTAGCTGGATAGTCCCGGTTCGGTACACTGTTGTTCAGGCATGTTTTCCACAACAACAAAAAACAGCAGTCACTGAACTCATCGTTGGGATTTTCGTTGAAGGAGGATGTAGTCCAGCTTGTTGTTTAATGAGCAGACACTGCAAGCAGGATGACTGGGACAGGTGGACAGCTAGCGTTAGCTTTCCACCTAGCCGATGAGGATGTCCCCTAGCCGGCTAGCGGCAATGAGCGACACCACTGGTCTCCGTGCGAGGCGAAGCTCACGTAGTGTGCCGAATATTGCGTCTGTAATAACATTTCCTCCATATTCTCCGATCTGTACCGGGTATCCCGGTGGTACACACGTCCGGTATTTTGAATGCAGATAATTGTTGTAAATGTTTTCTGCTGAAAACCGAAAGCCTGTTTAGCGAAGATTCAAGATGGCTGACAGTCGTTTTCATTCGGAATACCTCGGCCAGACTCGGCAGTCCAACCCCCTGTGGGCGTGTTGAAAACATACGGAAGTAGATCCTACTACTGGCTGTAGTCCTTTGCCTCTGGCCCAAAAATCTTCCAATGACGCAAAAATCGTCATTTTACGTCATCGGAAGATTTTTTCCAGACCCCAAATGCAGAAATCTCTCGTCTCAGGGGGACATGAGGGAGGTAGGCACGGTCATTCAGAAATACTATCGGGTTTCTACTGATACAAAGCTGAATGCTAAATCGGTGAAGTATCCCTTTAAGACCTTAAATGGTTGATCGAATGATTATATAGGGTATTTCACACTGTTCCTTAAGGTCTCCTAATGGGGTATGTAACATTGGTTGGGCTGAAAATGGCCTGGTTGATATTTTATTGGCCCTTATGCATCCCTGTGTTTTGGCCCTATTTGTAACAAGAGCTTTTCTTCCAAATATGGTATGCTCATGAATATTTTGATAATCTCCCCGCTGATTGGTTGAGCGAATCGCCATACACACACATTAGAGACGAGACAGCAGGTCTCATATTCCAGGCACTGCAATTTTTCGTTACCAAATTCACTTCTGAGACTTTTTTATGCGAGAAATCAACTAGATATTAAGCTCAAATATGGGCCGTTTCACAAAAATTGATAGCTAATTGCAAAATTGGTAAGACGTGTCGGACTGTAGGAGCTCCACACAGTCTGACGAGAAAGCGGCAGCCTGCTGGGCTCCATACCCAGGGCAACGTCAGCCTTTGTGGATTCCTCAATGTAGCCACCCTTTGCTTTTTGATAGCGCTGCAAACCCTTGGTGTTCTGTCAATGAGCTTCATGAGGTAGTCACCTGAAATGGTTTTCACTTCACAGGTGTGCCTTGTCAGTGTTAATTAGTGGAATTATTGTTCCCTTATTAATGTGGTTGGGACCATCAGTTGTGTTGTGCAGAAGTCAGGTTGATACACAGCCGACAGCCCTATTGGACAACTGTTAGAATTCATATTATGGCAAGAACCAATCAGCTAAGTAAAGAGAAACGAGTGGCCATCATTACTTTAACAAATGAAGGTCAGTCAGTCCGGAAAATTGCGAAAACCTTAAATGTGTCCCCAAGTGAAAGGAAGACCAAGAGTCACCTCTGCTGCTGAGCATTAGTTCATCCGAGTCACCAGCCTCAGAAATCACAAGTTAACAGCAGCTCAGATTAGAGACCAGATGAATGCCACACAGAGTTCTAGCAGCAGACACATCTCTAGAACAACTGTGAAGAGGAGACTGCTCGAATCAGGCCTTCATGATCAAGTAGCTGCTAGGAAACCACTGCTAAGGACAGGCAACAAGCAGAAGAGATTTGTTTGGGCCAAGAAACACAAGGAATGGACATTAGACCAGTGGAAATCTTTGCTTTGGTCTGATGAGTCCAAATTTGAGATCTTTGGTTCCAACCGCCGTGTCTTTGTGCGACGCACTTGAATGAGAAAGTGTGTCCAAACTTTTGGCCTGTACTGTAGCTAGCTAGCTAGCTGCTCCTCATAACAAGACCCCTGACGTTCATAAAAATGCCTTAAATTGAAATCGGACATAACTGTTAGCTTTATAAGACCTTGGGAAACCTGTAATATAAGTGCCGTGACAAAATTCAAACTGTAAATATACTATAGTTATGCCGAAGCTAGCTAGCCGTGACCTTTTCCCCTTGTATTGAATGGGACATATAGCTAGCTAGCTAGCTGCTCCTCCTAACAAGACCCCTCACGTTCATAAAAATGCCTTAAATTCAAATCAGACTGTTAGCTTTTGTTAGCTTTGTAAGACCTTGGGGTAGCTGTGATATAAGTGCTGTGACGGAAACTGTAAATATACTATAGTTATGCCGGCAGCCGGCCGGCATACTGTAATAATCGCTAGAGCAGTAATCCACAAAGGGTGGCTTTGCCCTGGGTATGGAGCCCAGCAGGCTGCCACTTTCTCATCAGACTGTGTGGAGCTCCTAAAGTCCGACACTTCTTACCAAATTTGCAAATGGCCATACATTTTTGTGAAACGGCCTATATTTGAGCTTAATATAGTTGTTTTTCTCGCATAAAAAAGTCTCAGAAATGAATTTGGTAACGAAATATTGCAGTGCATGGAATATGAGACCTGCTGTCTCGTCTCTAATGTGTGTGTATGGGGGTTTCGCTCAACCAATCAGCGGGCAGATTATCTAAATATTCATGGGCATACCATATTTGGAAGAAAAGCTCTTGTTACAAATAGGGCCAAAACACAGGGATGCATAAGGGCCAATAAAATATCAACCAGGCCATTTTCAGCCCAACCAATGTTACATACCCCATTAGGAGACCTTAAGGAACAGTGTGAAATACCCTATATAATCATTCTATCAACCATATAAGGTCTTAAGATGGCACAGACCGAATTTGAAGTTGATCAGATGAAATCTCTAGGATGAGTTTGTTAAAGTACGACATGTGGAAATGGCCAAAATTGCACTAATTTCAAACTTTGAAATCAAAATGGCGGACTTCCTCTTGGGTTTAGGGTATGGCTCCAATGAAGCTTTTTGTACATCTTGACATGTTACATATGTGCACCAAGTTTCGTGAGTCTACATTAACCACACTGCAGGGGCTCCATTTTGTTTAACTTTGTAGGGGGCGCTAGTGAGCCATTTTTGCGCGCCTATTCCCCTGAAACCCTTAAAATCCGTACATTTTCACTAGACTTAATGAGACCGCCAATTTTGGTGAGTTTTTGAATATGTTAAGCCCCTCAAAAAGGCGATAAATTTGCAGAAATAATAAGAATTCCTTCATTTTCAATAGGGCCTTCGCCGCTGTTGCCGCTCGGGCCCTAATAATCTCCTCTGTCTTTCATTGGTTCCAACCCAGACATCTGATGACATATGTGTGTGTTTTAATTTTGCTGTCCATAACTGCACTCAGTATGAGCAGAGCTTTCATTTGAGCCTAATATTAAGGCTCTTTGACGATTTTGAAAAAATGACATTTAAAGAGCCAAAAATTGGTGGCCATCTTGAATTTGAAGGTCAAAAATAGGTCAAATCAATAAATCTTTATCATTTATGAATTTCTTGACCCAAATAGACTCAGAAACCATGCATTATGCAGTACTGTGGGCAAAACCATTAAAAAGTTAATTTCCAGCTAGGCTGACGGCAGCCATTTTGGATATAGGGCTCCCAAAAAATTTCCCCACATTTTTGAGAGGGGCACCCCGGCTAATTTCTTTTTTTAACCTTCATAGACGAAAAATCCATTGAGAAACAAACCTTTCCTCTCCACGGTCACGGAACTGCTATAGATGACCCAACTAAGAATGCCCATTTTACGATGCTAAAATTACTGTTTATTTACATGGAGTCTGGTGGGCTTAACGAATGCAATTTCACAGACTTTTTATGTTTTAAAAAAGGATCTTACTCTTTAACAGAAAGATCAACCTCCTTAGAAATTCTTTCCATAATGTTGTCAGACAGTCAGTGGTTATTTCACACTTTTTTGTTAAGTACATAATTCCATATGTGTTCATTCATAGTTTTGATGCCTTCAGTAAGAATCTACAATGTAAATAGTCATGAAAATAAAGGAAACGCATTGAATGATCCATTTATCCATTTAAATAGACAACATTTTCTTACAGGGGAGCGTGCCCATGGATCTTTGTGGAGCTTGTGCCCCTGTGCAGATCTAGGTCTAGTGGCCCCCCTGGGGCAGTGTCCCTGTTTTAAGTTTTACAAAGATAAAAACATTACCTTTTTTGGAAGTATTTACACTTCTGAGCTGAAAATGTCCCGGATTTTGTCCCAGAAATCTGGTCACCTTACTTTTAGGAGAAACCTCGGACAGACCAGGCTCTTGGTAGGCGGTGTCTGATGGTGCCGGTTGGGGGTGTGATGAATAGTGGCAATAACAGTCATAATAAAGAGGAAAGAGAGAGGAGTGTGTCAAAGGAAGTCCCCTGGCAGTCTAAAACTATAACAGCATAATTAAAGGGGTGATAGAATGATTATATAGGGTATTTCACACTGTTCCTTAAGGTCTCCTAATAGGGTATGTAACATTGGTTGGGCTGAAAATGGCCCACTTGCTATTTTATGGGCCCTTAACTACCCTGTGAATATGGCCCTATTTGTAACAAGAGCTTTTCTTCCAAATATGGTATGCTCATGAATATTTAGATGAGCTGCGCGGTGATTGGTTGAGCGAACCACATACACATACATTGGAGACGAGTTATACATTATTTGTCTGCTATTTCGTTATTAAATTCACTTCTGAGACTTTTTTATGCAAGAAATCAACTATATAGAGGTCAAATATGGGCCGTTTTACAAAAATTGATTTTGTCCAACTGTGTGAGTTCAGCGGCCGGTGCTGCCTGGGTCTGTATTTCTGAGATCTGCGCGACCTATTCAAAAGACTGCCTGATCTCAGATCAGTGGTGTAGCCTATGTAAATGTTGGGGCGTGACAAAGATAGAGACTAGAGCCAAATAAGGAGGAGTCACCGAGTTGATGTCGTTGAGATTTGCCCGTTTTCAGAGGCAGTTTCATATTGTGAGATTTGCAGTGGAAAGAGGTGTCAATGGAATTTTGAGGTTCTATGTATGTCCTATTTACCCACCAAACTGTCGTTATTCAACTATGACAAGGTAAAAATTGGTTTTGCATTCTATCACCCCTTTAAGGAGAGGAGACTGGTCGGGCTAGAACTCTCCCCAACCAGATCGGGCTCTACTGGCCTGCCTCCTTCTACTTTGATGATATTATTGATTATATGGTAGATGAATCTGACGACTATGACGAGAAGCAGGTGGGCTGGGCTAGGCGGACGCTACAACTCTTCACTCCCTAACTATAAGCTTTATCGAAGAGGAGAGTTTTAAGTTTACCCTTAAATGTGGTGATGGTGTCTGCCTCCCGGGCTCAGACTGGGAGAGGAGCCTGATAGCTGAAGGCTCTGGCTCCTATTCTACTTTTAGAGACTCTAGGAACCCAACACAGTCTCACCCAAAAGTGTACAAATAACATGGGTTTACACTTTGAAGATACGTGCAATGTGTACGCCAAAGTCAAATTCTGCATGCAGTAGATGCAGGAGTGCTCCAATAATACTAAGAGAGACCAGTGTGTGTTATATGCACGTGGCTCTTACGACCTTGCTCACACGTTCGGAAAGGCTCGGACCTTCTGAAAACGGACGAGATATCCCCAGCTACGACACGAGGAGGAAGCTACAGGAGTTACACGGTTACACCAGACGTAAGGAAATGTGGCTCTTTTAATCTTTCCACAGGCTGTCTATAATGTTACAACCATACAAGGAAATACCTACAATACTATTACCAGCTTTGACATTAGTATATCAATGAACTTTGCTTTAGTTAATCAGTAAAACAAGAATTCCAGAAAAATTTCACACAAGGTGTTATTTTCTTTAAATTTAGAAAGCATTTTCTAATGTGCTTATTAGTACATTTGCTGCTCATCCGGTTAGATTTGTGTCCGACTTGCCCTGACGTCATGCACAATAACCTCATGACATCAAGGCGGCCGCAGGTTTAAAAAAGAAATTGTATTCAATATTTCAGAATACAAATCTTATAATCATAGAATATTTCTCATATTGATACAAATTGAAAACTGAGCAGAATAGTCAGTATTACAGTGCAATACAAACAAAGGTGCAGAAGATACAATGAAAGCCATACCAAAATGAATAAATTAATCAAAAAAAGTAAATAAATAAAAGAAATACAATGAAAAAAGTAATTCTTTAATTTCTATCTTGGGTCAGATTAATTGAAAGGTCTGATAAACACTCATAAAGATGAACATTTTTAGATTTAATCAATTTCGAAGAATCTACAAAAAATAGATATTCTTTCAGGAAGGTTGTGAAATGTTGATTCAACTTTAAGGAATTTGCATTTGTGTATAAAATATTTAGTTATTATCAAAGTTAATTATCAAATTATTAAACAAACACTTATGTCCTCAAATCAACCCGAATTTAATATTGCTGGCAGGCAGCTGCAGGTTTGAGAGCAGGCAGCACAGTTGCTTTTCACCGACTGCAAGACTCAGGCGGACCCAGGACATGCTGGGAAACGCCTGTCTCTCAGCTGATCTAACAGCTGATTGGTTCAGAATCAACTCAACATGATGATGTTTTAAATAAACCTTTTATTGTTTTTGAATTGAAGGGATTTGAATTTCTATTTGTCTTTTTTTGTGATCAACAATGTTTAATTAGAGCGCCTGGAGGAACCTGGCGTTGCCTCCGATGCGCAGCATTGGAGTATAAATGTGTGTGAGTGTTTATCTGATGAGCAGGTGGCACCTTGTACGGCATCCTCGGCCACAGTGTGTGAATGGTGAATGGTTCCTGTACTATGTTAAAGCGATATGAGTAGTCGTTAACACTAGAAAAGCGCTATATAAATGCTCGTACACTTTACAGGGGAGGCACAGTTTATCTCTATAGCTCTATTGGCAGCTAGTTTGGCTTGACTCAGGTCAGTTTTGAGGGTGACAGCTGCTGTAAGTTACCATGTAAGTTACTCATGGCAGGAATGCTAAGAGGCAAGAATATATGCACAGTTTAGGCATCTAAAAATTGGATGGATCTTTAATTTTAAACCGGCTATGAGGTTTACAGCAAAGGCAGTGGTGGTTGGGTTCATTTGTTCAAAATTGACTGTGGCATTTGATGTTTTTGGTTGTCATGCATTTGTCATCCCAATTTGACAAACAAATTAACCTTTGAAATGTTTGAACTTACTTACCTGACAGCTTCAGGATGACCCAGCTTCTGACCCCAAACTACAAGCTTTGCTTCCATTTGTTGAGGAGTTGCAGGGAAGTGACATTTACATCTACAATATTGTTCAAATTACCAGAGTAATCAGCAAGTTTCACATCCTCTTGAGTCTATAATTATACAAGCTCTTTGTACAGAGAGAAAACCAGCAGTCACAGGGGGGATGTGGCAGTGCATGATGTGGCAGTAACAGAGCAACGCAGGGTCAATTGGTGGAAAAGGGACCTGGATGGAAAGGGTAACAGGGAAGAAAAGGAAGAAAAAGGTATCATCTGCTGGTTAGTGTCCTGTTTTATAAATGTGTGTCAATCTTTATGTGGGAAACAACATTTGTGCAAGTAGTTGCATCATGTGGTCATGTGACCTGTTGCCAATCAGGAAGTAATAAAAGGCTTATCATTTTCAGTCATTAGTCCCTTCCCAGGTAGCAAACAGACGTTGGGCCAACGTCAATATTGGTTGGTTATGTTGGCCCAACCTATACAATGTTGTTATGGTCAGCTGCGATGGCCCAACCTATCTGACAGAAATACAACGTTGGGCCAACGTTGGTATGGTCAGCTGTGATTGGCCCAACTTATCTGACAGAAATACAACTTGGGCCAAGATTGGTATGGTCAGCTGCAATGGCCGAACTCCACTTCCCTCAAATGTATGCATGCAGCATTTCATGTTTTATCATTCTTCCCAGTAAACATGGGGAAAAGAGCATTTGTCTGGCTCGTTTTTATGACGTTGTTTCCAAGCAATACAATGCATTAAATGTGTGAAATCAAAACAATGTATTTATTAAAGATTACAAAGAAATGACAGGACATCGTATGACAAAAGATGGTTACATAAAATAAAAACAGTAAGAATGGATAATGTTACCTTTACATTCACATTTTGTGTTAAACGGAATATGTAGCATAAGTGGGTAAAATGAGTTAACAGGTTCAATCTTTCCTTTTTTTAAGTACTTTATTGAAGTTTAAAGTTTATGCAAAACAAGTTTACTGTATAAATACAGTATAAGTAATAACATACAAAACCAAGATAAAACATGTGCAAACCATTGCATAATGTGCAAAATAATATGCATTGAATGTGTTTTAAGTCCAGGATCTTTCATAAAGTGCTGTGACACACAGTGGCTGTCTATTACAGTCTGCTGTAGAAACGTTACATCTGGTCTTAAAGAAATTTTCCTGGGCTAATCCCTTATCGAAAAGCTGTGCTACAGACAGCAGCCTCATATCAGTGCACCAGTGTGTTGACAAACAAGTCACCAACACCTACGCTTACTTTTAGCTTACTTTGTGTTTCATACAATATATTTCAGAAACATTTACTTGTTAATCATTGTTTTAGTTGTCTAACAAGTCATCTAAACAAACCTCTCACAGCAGCAGGTCCGTTTAACATGCAAAACACGTATATTGTCTACAGCATGACGCTTGGGTATAAAACCTGATTGGTCAGGGTGGACTAGCTTCTCGATAAAGCGCTCTAAGCGGAGAGCCAAGACTTTGGAATAAAGCTTAATATCAGTTCTGATGAGGCTGATGGGCCTGTAATTTGAGCAATCTGTAAGATCTTTACCCTTCTTTGGCATAACGGAAATCAGCGCAGTGTTGGTTTGATGGTGGAAAGTACCCTTCGCTATGGCTGAAGTTAAAGGTGCCCTGTCACAGATAGTTATTACTTTGTGGTTATGTCTGAAGTTCTACCATGGACTCTGTAACATTTTTTCTTGGTTACCTTGTTTCAAGCCATTCTAGTGTGGTATAGAAAGCCTGCAGTAAGACTCAGCTTGATTTCTGCCAGTTCTCATTAATATTCAACAAGCTAAGCTGTTTGAATCTGATTGGTTAACAGCTAGCCAATGAGAGCCTGTCTGTCAGAATCCTTTACCCATGCTTTCCGACTGGCAGCATTCACATGGTCGGGATGCGTGTTCTTCTTCTTCTGTTATATTGGCGTTTGGCATAACAACTTTTTGCATGACTGCCACCAACGGTTGGCCATAGCCGAGAGCATCAGGGCAGTGGTGGCCTAAAGGTTAGAGAAGCGAGCTTGTGACTGGGAGGTTGTCGGTTCAATCCCCATACCGACAGGATAACATCTGGGTGGGAAAGTGAAAGAACAGCGCTTGTCCCTCCCTCATTACCACCACTGAGGTGCCCTTGAGCAAGGCCCTTAACCCCCAATGGCTCCAGTGGAGCTGCTCAGTGGCCAGCAGATCAGACTGTGGTTGTACTGGGCAGCTTCCAGGTATGAATGTGGAACTGTGTGAATGTGATCAGGGCATTCCTGCAAAAGAGAGGCTGCCTCTCAGTGAACTCCCCCTGAATAAATAAAGGTTAAATAAAATTTAAAAAATCAGGTGTGTGCAAACATGGAGGCCACAATAACAAAAGATGTGCTGCTGTTTTCTTATGCGAGCATCCAAACAGCACATGGACAGGTGTTTGTTTGTGTTATCTGCAGGACAACGAACGGGAAAAGACACGGATAATGTGTTGTTTTTTTATACATAGGCCTATTTATGAATATTTTGAAACATATTATGTCTGTGTATGTTTCTTGGCAGAGGCATTTGTCCACAATAAACAGTTTATTGCCATTAAAATATGTTCAGTGAACCAAAGTCACCTCCATCAAATGTCAGTTGTCAACAACGCGTCACCAACTGGGGAACTCGGTTATCAAAATCCAGCCCGAGTTTCCCACCTCTGATTCCCACAGGACGTTACGTGAATGGTGACGTTTTCACTCGGAAAAATGTTTTTCCGATGTCCATGAACGCACAACCAGCCCAACTGGGCGAGCTAATGAATAGTAATGAGCTCAGGCAATATGATGTCAGACGACCAGCTTTTGTAATTGGCCTGATTTCTCTGCTTATTTCTTTTCAGTGGCTAGAGCTGACAAAGGAGGTAGCAGTTCATTTTCACATTCACAACATAACACAAACACATACAGTATGGACCTAACATATTTTAAACGCTTTTGTATGGCAGGGCACCTTTAAAGCTTGTAAAATGGTAGGACCTAATATGTTAAAATACTGTAGAAAAAGTTCTGATGGAATTCCATCCAACCCTGGTGTTTTCCCTTTTTTAACTGTTTTAATGCAGATTAAGGGCAGCAGTTTCTGAACAATAGGGACAGTTTTTTTAAAGATTCTTTTTTGGGGGGCTTTTTTCTGCCTTTATTTTGATAGGACAGCTAGGTGAGAAAGGGGGAAGACATGCAGGAAATTGTCACAGGTCAGATTCAAACCCTGGATCTCTGCGTCGAGGCATAAACCTCTCAGTACATGTGCGCTACCACTGAACCAACCCGTCCACAGTAACACAGAAAAACTTCTAACTGAAAGATAGGAGGTTAACCAATCCAGGGCGCTCCCTGAGATACCAACCCAGTGCTTAAGTCTTTCAAGCAAGATGTTGTGATCCACTGTATATGGCAGCCATTCATTTGCAGTTAGTAAAAAAAAAGTTTATTGATATAAGCTAAATGGTACAGTTTGACACACACACACACACACACACACACGCACGCACGCAGGCATGCACGCACACACACACATACACACACAAACACACACACACACTAACACAGAGTGTAGAGTGGAGAGAAGGATCACTTTGTGACCGGCGCATAGAACTGTGCGTCTGTATGAACAGCTAGGTGTGTAGCAGTAGCGATGTGTAGGCTACACATCGTATGAGTAAACAATTTTAATTTCAAAATTATTTTGTTGTGTGGGGGGTGGGAGAGGGTTGTTGTTATTGTTCAATTGTGTTTGTCTGTTCTGTATGTTCAAAAATATAAAAGAAACAATAAAAAATTGATCTTAAAAAATATATATTTTGTGTTCAACTAGGTCTATACATTTGTTTTTCTAGAATTGTGATGGGCGTGGCGCCCTAGCGCCCTTTAATAACAAGCCATCACTGGAGCTAAGAAATTCTGTGTATGAAATGGGTTGAGAAATGGAAACGTTATAGTGATATTCAAGAAAAAAATACTGCTCCCTGTTTACTTGTTGCCATTAAAACAGACTTACGGCAGCTATGATTGGCCAGGCGTCCATGCTTGCTTGAGATAATAGAAACGGATTTGTTCAGGTCCCCTGTTGTATCCCCTGACCAGTCGGCTCGAGGTTAATGCCTAACTTCAACCATCGTAGGGTGGGACTTGCCTAGAACTGCTCTGGGATCCATAATAACGCAAACCATGCACACTTATCTTGTAGGTTTTCCAAAGAATTCAAATTTCTGCTTAGTTGACGACAAATTGAGGCAGGGTCTCTCAACTGACGACAAATTGTCACTGTGGTGCCGCAATTTGTGCTGAATGGATGTCGCTCGCTTGCCACTGCAGTGCCACTGTTGTAACACCTACAACTTGCATACAATATGGCTATTATTCAACTCTTTAAAGACATTAATATTAACTAGAACGATTATCACTTTTCCACATTTCCTACAACTTCACCTTCTTCTATACATTTTAACCAGCAATCCAGTTTAGCTTTAGCCCTAGCTTTTAAAAAAAACTTTAATTATTCCACATAGGCCTATTTCTTTTTACATTAGTGGTGTTATTCAACTTTTCAATGAAATTTATACTAATTAAAACCATTCCCACTTTTCCAAATATTCTCACTACTTCAAGTTCTTTTTACGGATTAAGCTATTAATCCAGTTTTAGCAATTTAGCTATTCAGCATTCACAAGCATTTTCTGCAGGAAATGCATTTTCTAGTTTTATCTCTCTTTCTGTGCGAACTATTGAGAGCAACAAAATCGTCGAATCATGTGTACACACACTTGGCCAATAAAGCTAATCTTGAAATTCTGATTTTGAAAATGTAAAGTGCTAGATAACACTTTTTTGTGTTTAAATAGCCTTACAATAGCCTACTACTATAGCCTAGATAAAATACGGAGTAGGTAATTGCAACTGTTAAGTCTCCAAATTGTGTACATTTTCTTTTGTAAAAATATTAAAATGGACTGACGTTTATTAATTAAAACAGTATAATGTATAATGAAAATCTGATAGGCCTGATCGTACTTAACGCATGCTCTCCAAACCTTCCAAACGATCTGCCAAGATTTTTTTTTTACATTAGTAGCGGAAGTAAGATTTTTTTTTATTTCAAAATAAAACAAAAGGAATCTCAAAAAACTGTTGCTGTTGGTTGAGCAGAACATATAATGCTAATCACAGCTATGTGGTGTTATCGCTAACAAATCCGGAGGTTCTAGTATCCATCACACAATTTTAGTAGCCAGTAAATCAAATTCAAGGTGTCCAAAACTACGTTAAGGGGCTAAAAATACAGATTCTTTAACAGAAACAGTTTCTTTTTTTAAAGTGTAGATTTGACCTTCCAACTGGTCTTTACTTCACCTATGCATTTGTATTTATTAATTCGAAAATTTCAACAATCGTTACTTTGAAGATTGTGCCTGGAAGTGGTCTTTTTTATTCCAGCTAGCTTGACCCTGGTCTCCAACGCCTCCTATCAATTTCTCTGAAGAAGACTTCCGGTGGTGTGTCATGGCGGTGGCATGGTGAAGCCTACAGAAAGGGAAAAATACTCGCCCCTTTCGTCCTTTACCATCGATTCAGGACACATTTTAATACATAAATAAGCCTGTCAGCTCCGGCCCTATACCTTGGATTTATCACCAGAACGTTGCGGTGTCCACCCGCCCGGCCATGGCGGCTCACAAACCAGTGGAGTGGGTCCAGGCCGTGATTACTAGATTTGATGAGCAGGTAAGATGGGTTGATTCAGTGGATGGGTGTAGCAAGCTTTAGTAGTCTTGAGGCCCCACCACTCCGTCTAACATTACATTTTCACGGACGAGGTCCTTTTAAAAAAAACTAATTAAAGATGCGTTTTCCCAACAGGGATAGTTTTTCGACTGAAATTTGTTTTGTATTGCGCGTAATACCAGCTGCAAAACACTGAAGATTAGGTATTTTTTAGCTAGCGTCGTCTCCACGATGAATTAGCAGATGGAACGTTATTGCGCATTTGTCCTGGGATTTGTACGGACCAAGTCGTTCAATTGCAATATAATAAAAAATAAAGCAATATGTCAGGGATATTTGAACTTGCACATAAGCGTCTGTATATCAACTAAACGCATTCCTTTGTGCCAGCTAGCTAGCTAACGTTAGCAGGCCTAGCTATGTAGCTAATGTAAACAAATAAGATGTGACTGGGTTAGCACGCTGTATTCATATGAGCAAATTCAGTTACTGGCATGTGAGGAAACGTCAGTAGTAAGAATGAATGCGGCTCTCCCTGCTAGCGTATTTCATAACAAGCACTGTCAGGTGGTCTGCTTGATATGGCAGGTGAAACAACCATAGTAAAGCTTTATTTTTCCACAAGAAATCTAGCTATATAGCTACAATTAACATTACTTTCATTTGCTCATATCGAAACCGTTCACATCTGCATCACATTTACTAGATATATCCACAAGGTTTGTAGAATTTGCATCATCTGTTGTAAAATTAAGCCTATAACCCTATCCCATTCAGATTGCGTTACGAAAATTAATTGGTGTGTTGTTTAAAGGGAAATCTGACAACCAGTTTGTTTTGGGGGGAAAATTGTTTGCCATTTAGAAGTAATTTGGCTTTGTTTAGTCTTCAGAGGTGTTTGCATCTGGTGTTAGTTGCCAAAGATCATGGATTGTAGCTGGGGTTTAGCAGCTCAGTTTGGATTACTACCATTGGTTTAAAGTGTTATATCCCCTTCTTGATTATATTTACCTTAATCCCCAAATAAAGCCTCTCAGTCAGTCTATTTTAGTTTTTTTTTTCTCAATAAATATGCTGTTTATATTATTGATACTAAAATATTTAACTTGTGTTAATCTGCTGGACATCTAGTGTGCTTGGGGTATTGACATAAATAAGGTCCGAGCTTATTGATACTGCTATCGGGACTAGTGGATCATAGAATGTTATATCTAAAAATAGATAGGCGCGGATCAATTGCAAGGTTTAACTATAATAATAGTGTGAAATAGTTTTTTACTGTTGCTGATACTTAAAGTAGGCTGATAAATCTCTATGGAGAGTTGCCGTGAAAAGATACAGGCAACGCAATTTTCTGTTCACGTGAACGGCGCATTTTAAACTCCGGTGGTAATATGGCACGGATGCCTAAATGACTGGTAGGCCTATCTAGCGGACGGAATAGATTTCATTGCCACTTAGCTAAATGTCTTTTAATGCCCTCTGATGCTCCGAAATGGACGTTAGAGGCAACCGAAACATCGCTGCATTGAGCGCTAGTTAACCCTAACTCTACACCTGGCAGCAGGTAACGTTGATCTTAGCCTAATGCTAGCAAGTAACTGGATTAAACACGGTTTAAAATGCTGACAGCTAAACGGTGTAAAAGTGTGACTGTATTTCACTGTAGAGGATTCCAACACCGGGACGTACAACAGTCTGCCGCTAAAGCTATGAGCTAAAAGACACAAACTAGCACTTGTCACTGCTGTTGTCTCAAAAACAACATAGACGTGACTAAAGGTTGCGTTTACTTAAAACTGGTAAAACCTCATGATGCATTCATAGTTATTATAAATACCCTTTTCTCATATTTTTTTCATTTAACAGCAATCTACTGGTGAAAGAAGTTATTGTTAAAAGTTATTACATTTTTAATAAATCACTTTTTTCTGCTAATCCGAAAATTGAACTGATCTGTGACTCAAAACCGTGACCTGAACCGTGAGTTTTGTGATCCGTTGCACCCCTAGTTCTGTTAAGATTAAAGGAGAACTCCGGACAATTTTTATGTGAATCTTGAGCTCTATAAATATGCGAGTACTGTCGATAGGAAAAAAAACCTACCAAAATCAGTGCTAGCAAACTGGAGTTGCTGCAGCTACGTCCAGAGTTCCCAGTTAGCTAAAAGGCAGTTGTGTGGGCATGTTCTAAAGAGTGCCTTTGTGCCTCTTAACGGACAGAAAATGCAATTAAAATGTCTGTGCAACATGAACAGGGCCCTTACGTGACAACAAGATGCGTTTTCAGCTCAGACATTGTTTAAATTCACCTGACCATGTCAGTGACTACTTCAATTCAGTTGTAGCAGGAAAAGGTAAACAGTAATGTGCAGATCGGAGCGTAGTGTGTGAAGAGTGAAGATCTGAGGTATTCACAAGGGAAGAAGCTTGGAGTAAGAATAACAAGACTACAGCTAGCCTTCTCTAACGCTATTACTGTGCAAGCCACAGACATCATTTGGAATCAAGCGTGAAGCGGCTCTCCACTCCCCTAAAGACACTAGGGGTGGTACAGTTCACAAAACCCACGGTTCGGTTCGTATCACGGTTTTAGGGTCACGGTTTTCGGTTCTGTACGGTTCTTGTTATTTTTTCTTTTAATCTTTAACACTCCAGAAATATACTTCAGCAATACAGTATGTAGCTTAATTATCCACAATGTAGGATACAGTATTAAATAATTATATAGTTATATCATGTAGCCTAATCATGCACAAACTGAATTTGACTTGACTTTAAGCACATTATTAAGACCATCTCTGAGGAAAGCTAGCTGAGATTTTGGTACAGCAAGAGGGAAGACATTGTCGTGATTTCAACAAGCTTTTCATTTATTTGGCAAAAAAAAGGAGAACGTGTATTGTAGGGCTTCTCCCTCTTAGTCGATTAGTCGACTAATCGGTCGTTTTGGTCTTAGTCAACTTAGATTTCTTTAGTCGATTACAGGGCTCCACACTAACTTTTTGCCTTGGTTGCACTGGTGCGCCTAACGTTTTTTATTTAGGTGCACCAGCACAAAATTTAGGTGCACCCAAATTTTTCCTCGCATCGCCGTAACACTGAATGGTGATACACGATATATATAGCTCTGTATTTTTTTACAAAGTGGGCTTAATGTTCAGTTTTAAGTCAAAGCCACTTTTCACAAGCTCTTTTATTGAAACAGATTGTGATTAAAATAAAATGCAAAGACAGGTTTTTTTTTACCAGTTTGAAAATATACAGCTGCAACACATGTAAATGAAAGTTATCTAAAATAAATAGCCTGAGAAAGCTCCTTCATAAGCTTTCAACAACAATAACAGACTGATTAAAAGAGAAAGAGGACGCCCGGATAGCTCAGTTGGTAAATATAGAGGTTTGACTCCGACCTGCAGCCCTTTCCTATATGACAGGCATGAAAACAGGTCGGGGGTGAAAAAGGTGAGAAGGATATTACCCCTCTAGGGGGTCCGGGGCATGCCCCCTCAGAAGGACATTTTAAATATTCCATATTTTAAAGCATCAATCTGAAGCATTTTGAGATGCATTTTTTGCCAACCAACAGTGTAATATTTCAATATGCACTCATTAAAGTTAATTTGACTGGCAAAACAGTTAAAGTCCTTCTGACATTACACAATAATAAAAGTCATAATTTTTAAAGACTAAAAAGTTTTGGATACATTTGTACTTCTTCCAACCATATATTAAATAAAGAGTCAATGTGGATTTACATATTGCAATAATATCATAATCACAATCTACAATGAATCATTGTGAAAACTAAAATTTACTACTTTACTACATCATCAAAAAAGCAAATTAGTACATTCATGATTTTGTCCATGCTGATATTAGCTGCTTTATTTACATTTATTAAAAACATGGCATTGTTTATCTTTTCATATACCTAGAAGTCTAAACTCTGGGACAAGGCCGTTATGTTTAAATACCTGCCATGCTGATTCCAAACAGACAGCTTTATCAAGGCAGTTTGGGCTTCAGATAGCTTTTACAAATCATGATCCGCTATGAACGTGCACACTCGTATTGTTTGTATCATTGTCGGTCAGTAAAGGAACAGTCGCAGTCTTAACGGTAGCGGTCGTTGCCGGTAACGTACTCATATTACAGAGTGCACGGACCGAAGCTTTGTGACTAGCATCTAATGACTAGCAAGCACTGTCTTACCGCTGCCGCCGTCTTCCTTGAACATGCGCTGCAAAAGGTTGGTGGAACTCGTTTCATTGGTTGGTGGAAGTTCGATGATTGGTCAAAGCTATAGACAGTATGGTTAAATCCAGCGCATTAAAACAAATCCCATGTGGACTTTTTAATTTATTTATTTTTCTAAAATAGTCACACGGCACCAGGCCCGAGTACTTACACCACCCCTCTCATCAAATCTACACGATTCACGTAGGTCACCTATTTTGGTTTCAAAACGGCGAATTTTGCCGAAAGGTGAGTGATTTTCATGTCTGTACATGTCATCCCCCCACTCTCTCTCCCCTTTCATGTCTTCAGCTTTCCTATCAAAATAAAGGCCGAAATCTTAAAAAAAAAAAAAAAAAAAAGAACGACCGAAAGACAGGGGGAGTACAATGGACTGAAGCGTATGCTAGGCTACTCAGAGAGTGACGGCTGACTCATTAGTGGCGTTACACCAGTCTTGTGTAGGCTATGAAATGTCTGTATCGTCACTGCGCTGCATTTTTATGAACTATGATCCAGCATGCTCCGTCTTACACGCTATTACTCAACGAACTGAAGTTAGTTTAATAATGTGTTTTTCGCCGTGGCGGCCGCAGTAACAGAGTTACCAGCGGAAACACTGGTACCAATACAGGTTTCCCTCTCATACTTAACAATATACAGCTGTGTTAATAACAATTAAAACTGTAGACAAATGTCTTTTTGTTTGGACCAGTGGCGCTGTGTCTCTCCATGTTGCAGGTGAGCCGGCCGGTGTGTGAGTGAATGGGGGCGGGGCTGCGCGGAGGAGAGATCCAAATCCAAACACAGGCACGGCTTTCCAGAAGGAATGGGTCATGTAACGCAACATTAAACCATATCGATATAAACAACATCGCTCCGTTAGTGGAGAGGCAGCGGATGCGAGGACGTTAGGTGCACCGGTGCGACCAAATTGGTCGCACCTTCGAGCCCTGGATTAGTCATGTTTTATGCTTTTTTCGTGCTGAATTACTTACTCCAAGAAACGTACGACCACATCTCTGGTAAACACAAGAATTAAGGGTTGACATTTTACCTAATAGATATCACCGTGAAACCTACTTTAATTACTTTCATTAAGGCAATTATTTGTTGTGTTAAACGTTTTCTGAATTGTTGTTTAAATATGCAAAGGAGGCATTATCTTATTCGATATATGCATCCTTTTGCATGACTTTGCGGAGAAACTCAGATTTACAGATCTGTTGATTAAATCAACTAAACGATTAGTCGATACAATTGAATGTTAGTCGACTAAGAATTTCTTCAATTGAACACAGCCCTAGTGTATTGCCATCTACAGGAACTTATGTGCCTTTTTTGCACATGAAGATTGAAATATTACAGAATATCAATTGAAATAACTTGCATTTATCAAACGGCCAACTTCAGTGTAGCTCTTACAAAAATGTATCCTTTAAAAGAAAAAGAGAGGAACTCTTAAAGCTCCGTCTTTTGAATAAGTCAGAATACGTTAAACATAAAAACAGTTTACATTGTTAGTTAATTTCCTATCCTGGGCTGGGACACACATACGGTTTGATAAAGTACTTATTGGACTTACTGTACGTACACACCGCCGCCGAATTGAGCTGCAAAGAAGCTCTGGCCGCCCTGTCGAGGACACATCGATCATGTTCAACACACGATTGAAGAAAAAGCTCAAGCAGCCACTGCACCGCCAATCCATTGACACTAGAAACCCTTTATAATTTGCATATATAATGACAGAATTTGTATTGTTTGTTGGTCGCGGCGGTGTCTGTTAGCAGTTAGCTCGCTCGTTAGCCGCTGAACCGCAGCAGAATGCAGGCACAGCGAGCAGCCGCCAGCTGTTGATCCTTGCAGGACTTCACCGTGAGCAGACTGTTTAGAGACCATGTGACCGGCAGGTAATGTTAACTGGTCCCTATACGCAAACAATGTCATATCATAAATGATATGGGAACCCAGCAATGGCGATTATGAGATTTTCCTCCATTTTCATGGAACTAATGTCTTGGTAGGAACAAAAGTTTACATCGTATGTTTCTCTGGGATCAGCCAGCGCGAAGGACGTCTATATTCCGATTGGTTGCTGCTGTTGGCCGCTGCTTGCCGCTGAACCGCGTCATAGCTCATTACCATAAAGTTCACCAGAGTTCAACTTTCTGATTGACGCTCAAAACGCCCAAAACGCGACGCCGACAGATTTGACCCTCCTTGCAGCTGAGAGAAGCCAGCTTCCATTGAAAATGAATGACTTCCGGTATCTTTAGAAGCTCAAGTCGGCGGCGGTGTGTACGTACAGTTATCATTGTACTTAGAATAACAACCGTAGCTGTCAGGCCCTCCTGTATACGTCTCCTCTCCGTTTTTTCCAGCATCCACCGTGTGTGTTTGTGTGTGTGCGCATGTCAGTTGCGGGGAGAACTGAGCAGCCTCACCCGCTGCAGAGACCCGACAGGATCTAAACTGCAGCCGCTTCAGCGAGTGAAAAAACATTACAGCGTACATTGATGTTAAAATGTATATAGGTTGGCATGACGGCCTGAAATGTTTTGCACAGCTTTTCGCTGTACGTTTTGTTGGTAACTTGTTCACACCTCTTCTTTCGCGCGAAAGGGAAACGCACTGAGGTCACATACGGGGCACCTGACAGGCACGAGGCCACATTGCGCATGCGTCGAACCGTGCGGCGCACACATGTTCCAAACCGAGACAAGCGGACCGAACGGTTCGGATGTTTTTTCATGAACCGTACCACCCCTAAAAGATACGTGCCAGGTCTATTTTCACGCAAGTCGCAGGGCGTTCGGAGAGCCGGGCAGGAAGTGAAAAAGCGGCTTTCTGGCTGCTGCCAGGGGACGGGAGCTGCATTAGGTCAGCCCGCACCGATTAACGTTACTGTGGACTAACAGCAGCTAACGTTAACGATCAAGTTTTCCTGTTGCGGAGCTTCACCGCCAATATGACAAACTACAGTTATTACTAGGGTTGGGTACCAAAACCCGGTTCCACTATGGAACCGAATCCTACGCAACAGGTACTACTTGGACTGGATTAGAACGCAAATTTCAGTTCCTCATTTTGGTTCCACTTAATGTGTTGAATGAAATATTTTCCCTCTGAATTACAGGTGAAAACCACTACATTTTATATTAGTGGCACTACTAATATACGCTGCTCCTTTCTAGTAACTTGCATTGAGTTTCTGTGTTTGTTTGTTCTGGTTTCTATGCTAGCTTGTTAGCTTTAGCTCAGGAGCTAAAGGAGCTGCAGCGCCCCCTGAACCGACTGCACGGTGACTATTTGCGACCTCTTAACTGTGACTGAAACCACTGAACTTGCTTGTTGCCTTTAGGAGTTGCAGAACATGCGTTAGAGTAGGCTTATAGTAAAAAATAAGTTTAATTAAAAGACCTACAGGAATCTACATTTTATTAGCAAAGTAGTGATTGTATAGAGCTAAAACGTTGTGTAGAAACACACAGTGGCTACCTGCCTACTTAGATCTAGCTAAACGTATAACGTTAGCACCCTGCCTTAATTTTTATTGCATTTTACCTCTAAACCCACAAAAAAGACGTGTAGGAAAGGTAGTAGCTACGCTTCTTCTTAAGTGTTTTGATATCTTGAGAGCTATCAGTGCAGACAGCTTACAACACAAGTGATTGTGGATTCAGTATGTCTTGTTTATTAATCATATTATACAGGCCTCTTCGACACCATCTGAGAGAGTTTTCTCCTGTGCAGGACATGCCATAAGTCAGGAGAGGTGTCGTATATTACCAGAGAAGGCAAATATGGTCATTTTTCTACAAAAGAACTGCTCAAGTTTGAAGCTGGTTTAGTTAGCATACCAACTCAACATTTGTTTTGTTGTTACTTGTTAATAGTGTAAATAGTGTTATTTATTGTTAAATTATTGTAGTTGTGTGTTAGGTGACTTATTATATATTTAAGTACTTTAAAGCGCCCATATTATACTCATTTTCAGGTTCATAATTGTATTTTAAGGTTGTACCAGAATAGGTTTACATGGTTTAATTTTCAAAAAACACCATATTTTTGTTGTACTGCACAGCTCTCTCTCACTGCTGTAGATCCTCTTTTCACCTGGTTTCTGTTTTAGCTACAGAGTGAGACCTCTTTTCTTCTTCTTCTTCTGTACTATCTTTGATTGCACTCGCACATGCTCAGTAGCTCAGATGTAGATCATGTCAGCTAGCTAACTCCATAGAAGTAAAATACAGGCTGTTTCTCCAACTTCAGTCAGTTACAAGGCAGGATTAGCTGGGAGACTTGCTATTGAGAACGAGGTACCATGCTAGTGTTAGCATTAGCGTTAGCATGCTAATGCTAACGCTACGAGCTAACGGTTGCATTTAGCCAGCTCATTTCGGATTGTGACGTCACAGTCCGAGCCGATTTTGAACAGCTTCAGGAGACTGAAGGCAGGACACATTCAGAAACCCTATCTCACTCAAAACAGCATGGATGGATTTTTTTCAAAGTTTGTATGTGTGTGGAAGCACCAGAGACACAAAAGAACACCCCAAATACCAGAAAGTGTTTTTTTCATAATATGGGCACCTTAAAATGTTAATATATTGTTAAATTTAAATAATGTTCCATAATAAAAAAAAAACTATAAAAGAGCCTTTCTTTACCATTTTTCAGTTTTTCAATAATGGGTTTAGGAATCAGAATCGTTTTAAAGTACCAGTTCGGCGTTGGAATCGTAAAAATCCAAACGGTACCCAACCCTAGTTATTACATGTACAATTATCACATTAGGAGGCAGAGAAATGGCTACATTTTACACGCAGTTCAACGGAGAGCCGGAGAGTGAGAGAAGCCACCGCTAACTGCTAAACTAAAGTAGCTAACAGAGCTAATACCGTGTAAACAACTGTGGTGGAAAGTCGGAGTATGAGTGCTTCAGTGAAATAGTGTAACATTAAGTTAAAATGTAAAGTGGATAATTTGCCGCTGTAATGAGGAATATGACAAAAAATAACTGCATCGAGCTACCGAAGCAAGACGAAAACACAGAAGCATGTCAGCACGTCAGCCAAGCAGGAGGCAGGACAGCCAAGTCGGTGTAGCCAGTTTCATTGATTAAAGTGGATGCCGCTCCGCATATCCATAACATGTTCTGTCCAGTTATGTATTGTAGCCTGTCAGACTGGCGTTTAGATCCCCTCGCAATCTCACGTAACTACGACTGGATGATTTGAAAATATTAAAGATTGCCCGAGCCTATATGTCACATTTATTTAGTTCCCTCTCCATTTATTTCCACTTGTTATTTAAATGAAGGGGCATGGCCATCTCACAGCCTCTGACTAAAAGAACTAGCTAGCAGTGGTGGAAGAAGAATTCAGATCCTTTTCTTAAGTAAAAGTACTATTACCACACTGTAAAAATACTCTTGGTAACAAGTAAAAGTCCTGGCTGCGGTAGAACAGTAAATTTTGCTTAGGAAGGTTCCTAACGGAGTGAATGAAATGAAGTAGTTAAGTGGCTTCCATCATAAGAGCCGTTCGAATTGTCTAAGTGATAAGGAAAGGTGCTTCAGTGCTTCCTTTGTTACCTCCTTTAGTATAGGATACACTGGACCATCCTTTACGAAAGGAAAGGAGATAATGCCGTCCCACAAGTCCTAGCGTCAGCTAAATTTAAAGCAACACATCACAATTTCGCAGTTTATATTTAGAATATTAAGCTGCAGGCAGCAGTAATTCTGTATGCACCGTGCGTATTTTTTATTTTCTGTGAGACATTGCAACACCTCTAATGATAATGTAGCATACTCTATGGCACCGTTTTGATTGGTTAAATAAACCGGTTAATGCGAGAACTTTACTCTCGTCCCCGACGTGTAAAATTTGTGATAAAATCAATAAAATTTGATCATTAAAAGAGTTGGCAACGAATTTCATTATCGATTTGTTGTGTCGTGCGACTATTACGCCACTCAATAAATCGCATAGATGTTTTGAGTATAAAAAAAAAAAGATTGAGAAAAAAGAGGAAAGACCATCAAATAATGTTTTCTGAAACACATGGTGGAGGCAGAAAAATCGGTACGACCTAAGTCATCCAAGGTGTGGGAGCATTTCACACTAAATAAATCGAAAACGTGTTAATTGCAAGATATGCAAAAGCGACATGGCATGGCACGGGAGCACCACGGTGATGATTGAGCACCTAAAACTAAACATGTCGGAGTCCTTGATGAGGAGGAAGGGAGTTCAACAGCAGGGTAAAGTCACTACAGAATCCTACTTTTGTTCCGTTTTTAAGTGAGGAACTAACGTCCCTCCAGTAGCTCTTCTGGTGCTGGTGTTTACTCGTTATCCAGCATGACAAGCTAGCGTGAACTCGTTAATAACAATAGGCTAGCAAAGCAGGGGTGGTATAGTTTGCAAGACTAAAGACATGTTTTTATTCACTCGCCTTTTTTGGCCAATTAATTTTTCAATCTGTTGTCATGTATATATTCTGTGCTTTGTCCCATATCAGTTATTGTTGACAGATATATTTGTGTGTTGTACTTTTTTATTTCATTTTAAAGTTCGTTCATAGCACTTGGTCATCTTAAGCTGTGTTCAAATGTGGTGTATAAATGAACTTGCACTTACTACAATGATGGTAATAATTTAATGAGTGTGCGCGCGCGCGTGAATGAGTGTGTGTGTGTGCGCGCGCGAATGAGTGTGTGTGGTTGGCGCGAATGAAGTGTCTGGGGGGTGAATGAGTGTGTGTGGTCGCGAATGAGTGTGTGTGTGTTGGCCTTATGAATGAAGTGTCTTGTCGCGTGCCTTGTCTGTATCTACTCTTTGGGTTATTTAGCTTTTACTTTAATTAATCCTTTTTGTTTTTTTATCCGATTAATCGAAAAAATATTCGCCAGATTAATCGATTATTAAAATAATTGTTAGTTGCAGCCCTAGAATGAATGGATCGCTGAATCTAAAGTTAAACAGCGCACCGAATATTGGTTAATATTTTTAGCCCAGGGCAGCGTCTGAAACAAGTCACCCTCATGGCTTATTTCAATAGCTATATGTTTTGTTAAAAGTCACTACAGATATGACCACATTATTGTGTAAAAGTAGGAATATTATGTGAGAATGCGCATTCTGTAGTAACTTTACCCTGCTGTTGAACTCCTTCCCTCCTCATCAAGGACTCCAACATGTTTACCGTATTTTCCGGACTATAAGTCACACTTTTTTTCCTACTTTGGCTGGTCCTGCGACTTATAGTCAGGTGCGACTTATATATCAAAATATGTATAATTTAACATGTTTTTAAATGTTAATTCATACTGAAAACATTACCGTCTACAGCCGCGAGAAGTCGCTCTAGGCTTGTGACAACTAGAATGCTACTCCTAAAGACAACTGAGAAAGAAAAGAGATAACAAACTGCAGGTAGTAAAATATGCAGCCGAAAACGGTAATCGAGCAGCAGAAAGAGTTTGAAATGAGGGAGAAACTTGTGAGGGACTGGCGAAAAGGTGACTCTTACTGCAATGAAGAAATCAAAGAAAGCTAATCGGCTAATCGCGGGCTGAAAGCAAGATGGCCAGAGCTGGAGGAACGAGTCGGGAGGGGCTTGTCAACGGTGCAGTTACGTCTCCACGCCTTTTAATACATCCATGCTCCACGCCCTGGTAGCTAGTTGTTCTGTGTGCTATTGTATAGTTCAATAACTGTTCATGTGTTACGTTAACAAACTGGACACCTACCGTATTCAGCCTGTTGTTCTGTGTGCTATTGTGTAGTTGACAGATGAAAAAAATAAAAATTCTAAATAAATGCGACTTATAGTCTGGTGCGACTTATATGTTTTTTTCCTCTTCATGACGCATTTTTTGACTGATGCGACTTATACCCCGGAGCGACTTATAATCCAGAAAATACGGTACGTTTTAGGTGCTGAATCATCACCATGTTTTTTTTTTTTTTGCTGCGCTTCGCATTCAACTCAATCTTTTTTTTTATACTCTAACATCTCCGCCACTTATTGAGTGGCGTAATAGTCAAATCGATAATGAAATTCGTTGGCAACTCTTTTAATAATCTAATTTTTTCGTTTTTTTCGTTGCAGCCCTAATTCATTCACAGATCTGTAAACGTATGCTCACTGTAATTGTACGCGTCGGGGACGAGAGTAAAGTTCTCGCATTAACTGGTTTATTTAACCAATCAAACGGTGCCATAAAGTATGCTACATTATCATTATTAGTGTTGCAATGTCTCGCAGAAAATAAAAAATAGCTCTGACGGCATTCAAATCAATTACACTTAAATCATCCACTCAAACACACAAAAATAAACTACTTTCACTCCCTCTCTATTGTCTCTGTAGGCTATTGCTTTTAAGATACATTTTTTGGGCATTTTAGGCCTTTAATTGACAGGACAGCTGAAGACGTGAAAGGGGAGAGAGAGGGGGGAATGACATGCAGCAAAGGGCCGCAGGTCTGAGTCGAACCTGGGTCCGCTGCGTCGAGGAGTAATCCTCTATACATGGGCGCCTGCACTACCAACTGAGCTATCTGGGCGCCCAGGCTATTGCTTTTTAAATGATGTATTGTAGCGATGTATCAGTGTTTTCTTTAAAGATTTACTTTAATGATGAGAGAGGCTGCTTTCTGTAACTAAACTTTTCTATTTGCACAGTAATGTCCCTGCAGCTAATAGGCCTATCAAGGGATATTTAAACGGCAAAACTAAAAACTGTAGTCATAAACTTGACAGAGAAAACATTAATACTTAACATTTAGCTTCTGAAATAATTAGAGATGCACCGATAGACCTGCCGGTGACCGGAATTGGCATTTTTTAACGTGCTCGGCCATGACTGGTGACAGGCAGGTCAGTCTGACACATGGCGATTTCATGCCGGTCAATGCTACAATTAACTGACAACATAAGTTATACGAGTTACAATTCTTAAGGATGCACGCACTCAAAGTCTCTTTTTTCCTTTCTCTCAACTTGTCCGCCCTGTGTCGCGCTGACCCGCTCGCGGTGTGAAGCACGTGTCCGCGCTATTCTCGCACATGTAGGGAACCTTGTGAATTAACCTGCAACATGTGAGCTGTTTGGAAATTCTTCAGCATGTGTGCAGACAATAACAAGTTTGCAATATGCAACATCTGCAAGGAAAAAGTAGGGCGTGGAGGGACGACACCAAAATCACATTTTTTTTAGTTGGATATTGGATGTGAAAAGAAGGAAATGCACTTTAGATGTGTGAATTTCCCACACCAGGAGTAATATATATATAGTTCTATTTTATAGTGATCCATTATCTGTTCAAAAAATGTTCTATTAAAGAAAAGATAGAAAATAAATATTTGTGTGTGCTGTAAAGTGGTAGCCTCGTGAGACCATCTTGATCTCGCGAGCTCCAGTTTTCCACTCGCAGATCAGTCTGGCATCTTGAGATAGAGAAAATTTGGAGCCGTTCGCCAAACGACCGACCAATCAGAGTTGGTTTTGAGGCGGGTTTAGGTGTGACGTCTAAACAATGTGAGTCTAACTGTACGTACACCCCGTACAGTACAAGTCATTAATTTTCAACGGAAGCTGGCTTTTTTCCCAGTGGCAGCAAGGGATAGGTAGGGATTTTTTTTTTCTTTTACTATACCTATACTCTATTTTTTCATAACATAGCCTACCTGTTACTACATGTACAGTTGTTGCTTAGTAAATCGAAAACATGGTGAGGCGTCATTCACGTGTATATTAAGTAGCCACATGTATCTGTTTTGGTCTTATACATCCACAGGTTTATTCGCTCCAGCGGAGAGGATGGTTCGTTTAGACAGCAGCTAAGTTTACAAGAGTTTGTCCAAAATTCAAGATTCGTTGCAACCTAAGCTAAACAGTTTAGACTACAAACTAACATCTTTAATTTTAGCTTGTTTGTTTAAAGTCGCTATTTGCAGAGTAGAGCTGTGTTTGCAGAGTAGAGCTGTGTTTGCAGAGTAGAGCTGTGTTTGCAGAGTAGAGCTGTGTTTGCAGAGTAGAGCTGTGTTTGCACAGCGCGGTGGACAAGAATGGACAGCGCAGACAGAGCAGACTGAAATATCAGTTTCTACATGTTTATGCCTGTAGAACAAGTAGGTGGGTATTGATAGTATTGACTTTTTAATCATGGAGGGTTTATTGTAGGCTACTTAAAGTGACGAGGGTAGTGTTAGTTCATCTGCGCCAGCGGCAGTAAATAATGTAGTGTGTGTGGTGCGTGCGTGCGCGCGGAGCGCGTATCGCTGTTCAGAATCCCGTCCATCTTCCATAATCCATAATGCTTGTATCCAAATGAATTGTGTTGTGAAGTTGTCATTAGCTTCACTGATGTTAGCCACCTCCATAGAGCTCAACAGTCCCTCCCACAGCGGGTTCCGGAAGTAAAAATACAGTGCAATTTCTCCCTTGACAAATTGGAGTATAAGCCATAAAATGGTAACCGTCGATGGTAGACTTAAAACCAGCATGCAGATGTGACTAAGCAATTCTAAATGCTCATATAGACGCCAAAAATCATCGGGCACCAACCTTGTTTTGAGATAAACGTCTTTTATTCACGATGTCTTGGATAAGTACTTTATCTACTATTACTACATTACCCACAATCCTGAACAATCCCACAATCCCACAGTGATGCCTCTGATTGGTGGAACTCATGCTGGTGAGGAGGGAGATGAGGGGGAGCTGCCTGCATGATCCGTCACGAGGATTTACAACACTGCACGAATTACGATCTGTTCCACGCTTCTGCCGTTAGCCTCCGCTGGGAAGCTAACGTTAGTTTAGCTAACAGCTAATTCGGCTAACCGCTAGCTGACAGCTTGATTCAGTCTAAAATAACTTTAAAGCACTGTAAAGGGTCTTTACCTTTCATTTGATTGTGTTTGCTTGCTATGTTGCCATCCTCTTGAACGACATTTAACACATGTAGTTCATGAGTGGTTTCATCTGCCCTGTTTAACGTGTTGAAGCTCCCTGGCGGTGTAGTAGCGCTGTAGCTGGCCGGTGAGGGCTGCTTAAAGGCGCTGTCCGCGCAGTCCTCACGCTGCTGCTGCCGTAAAACTGGACACGGCAACGTTAAGTGCCGCTGCAGCGACATCGGGTCCTCTTCCAGCATTGCTGGAGGACAACAGGCATCTTGCATCGCAAGAGTGCTGTACAAAAATGTAATTATAGTTCGCCTCAAACTTTATTTGTGTATTTATTAAATTTGTATAATTTCTTCCCCAAGCTCATAAAATAAATTTGGGTCGGACATAAATTAGCAGGGTCGGTCGGAAACCGGAACCAAACAGATATTTTTACTGGGCCCGCTTCTTGTGGCTGTTTATAATGAGTTGTTCAATACAGGAACCGTTCCCTCAACGCTCACGCAAAGGAGGGTAAGGATCCCATTCGTTGCAAATCATACAGGCCAATCTCGCTTCTGAATGCAGATTTTAAAATTTTGTCCAAAATTCTTGCGCTATGCCTTGAACCCATTGTCCCTACTATAATTTTGACTGACCAAACAGGATTTATTCGAGGCCGTAACCCATTTAATAATCTACGACCACTATATAATATAATATACACAAATCCTTCCCCAGGCGAACTTGAAGCAGTAATCTCTCTCGATGCTGAAAAGGCCTTTGGTAGGGTAAAGTGGGAATACCTCTTTAACACTCTTAAACAGTTTGGGTTTCCTACAGACTTAATCTCATGGATGAGATTGTTATATACCTCCCCGAAAGCTTCAGTGTGTACAAACAATGTATACTCTGAATACTTCCCTCTACACCGGGGCACCAGGTTAACACTCCCTTGTTATTCGCCCTATGAATTGAACCCTTGGCTGCTGCTCCGTCAATAAGCAAATTTTAAAGGTATTACGCGGCATGGTACAGAAATTTCATTATATGCAGATGACGTTTTATTATATGTATCAAGCCCAATCTCCTCAATACCTCAAATTATTTCACTAATAAAGGAGTTTGGCAAGTTATCTGGCTATAAGCTTAACATGAATAAGAGTGAGTTTTTCCTGATCACTCGGGGCTCTTGAAGAGACTCTTCCTCTATCTCGTTCAGAGTAGTACGTGAGGGGTTTAAATACGTAAGTGTACAAGTCACAAGATCTTTTAATAATTTGTTTAAGGCCAATTTTTGCCGGTCGGCGGCAGGGCAGTCGTGACTCACCCGGAAATGACGAGCGGGATGAGGTGACTAGAGTCTTTCAAAATCTGACGAAAATCTTTTAAACTGATCTTTGTTGAGCTGAAATGAAGACAGATTCAGCAACTGCATGGCCTATTTCTCGCTTAAAATATTTTCAGAAACATGTTTCAGTGAACTATTTTAGTACAATATGAGATCGTATACTGAACGGCCGCCATGACAGTCTGGCAGGGCTGGACTGGCCATCTGGCATACCGGGCATTTTCCCGGTGGGCCGACGCACTTTTGGGCCGAATCGCCGATAGGCCTTTTTTTATTTTATGGCCAGGCCGGCCCATAAAGAACTCACAGCGGCCCATTGGTTAATTTTCTTTATTGGCACTGGCCTGACCCAATCAAATCCAGGAACCCCCCTTCCCCACTCTGGGCCGCAAATTTATGAATCCCACTATGGCCACGCCTCCCGGCCGTGAGACACGAGCTGTAAAATAGTTATGCTGGAAGTTTAGCATCCACGTTAAAATGGACAAACGACCACTAAAGTGCAAGGGAGGTGCAGAGAAATTACAGGAGAAAAATATTAAGAATCTACAGGCGGATTCCTCAAAATGTGCCAAAATTTCTGACATGTTTGGGGCTGTAGTAGCTGCTTCAACATCAGCATTACCTGAAGTCGAGGAGGAGGAGAGATGGCTGGCTATACAGAGAAGCAGAAACGGCATCATGACGTGATATGAAGAAGCCGAGGAGGAGGAGATTGACCATGACAGGGCCATGGGTGTGAGTGAGGAAAAGATGGAAGAGAGAGTAGATGACGACGTGGTAAGGAGTAGGCAAATTAACAGGAACTCTCAGGAAGGGAGGGAGGGTGTGTGTGTGTGTGTGTGTGTGTGTGTGTGTGTGTGTGTGTGTGTGTGTGTGTGTGTGTGTGCGTGTGCGCGCAGGTGTGTCACGTCATAACGATAACAAGCAGTTTGGCTGTAACATTAAAGTTAGTGGTTGTCAGGTAACCTAACTGTTTAAGCTTACATTGAAAATGCTAGCGGTTGGCCTGTTGGGTAGCTGGAAAGTCTGTGTGATCTATAAAATCAGTGTTGATATAAGCATCAGTGTTCCTTGAATGGCTTAATTAGCTTCTCTTGTATTGGTGCTCTTTTCCAGGGCATATACTGTACTACTCTCAGCTTTATTGTAGCTTTTGGGAACGGTTATAGTTATGGTTATAGTATTTAGCAGACACTTGTGTCCAAAGCGACAAAATGTGAATCTTACAATAGTTAAAATTAACAGTAAACTGTTTTAAAGTTGCTAAGCCAATATTGAGCAAAATAGTAATATAACAATAATGGCAATACAATATCAAATATCAATAACAAATAATAAAAATACCATAAATATACAAATCATAACTCTAAGAATGAATTAAAGGTCCAATATGTAATATTTGTACTGTAATAAATCCAAAAATGACACCAATGCCTCATCAGATATTAAGGAAACATGTTAAACTGAAATACTATCTTTTCTGACAACAATGCTAATTTCAGTATTTTTTCTTTTGAAATTTACATTCCGTGACGGAATTTATGTTTATGTTTTGATCTGTGTGTTTGTTATCACGCCGCCCGTTTGACAGCCAGGCCCGGGTTGCCAGATATACCTGTAAAAACGTAAACAAACGCGCTACAGCTTGTAACGTTAGTACAGCCATGAAAGCAGCAACAAAACAAACAGGATCAATGGAGATAGATTCTACCCGACCTAAAAAAGAAAACAGCATGTTTCTAACAGTTGCGTGACCAGAGACATAACAACCCCCTGGTAAATAATGGAGATGTATTTGAAAGATGGAGACAGCTTAGAGCCCAAAAAGGAGAGAGTTGGCTTATTTTCTCCTGAACCCGGTAAGCATTAGCTTCAGGCTAATTTATCACAGCTACTAGGGACGGGCATTTTTGTCATTTCAACATTTGTGTTCTCACATTGAATTATATAGCTAGAGTACCCGAGTTGGTTACTTGCCGCAAAACAATTGAGACACAGCCAGTAAAGTGATCCCGACTGGTCCTGGCTAACGCGCGCCATGCTAACCCTGCTACCTGTTAACGTTACCGGAGAACCAGGCAAGCGGCCGCGGCTGTTTACAGCGTGTAGCCTCGTCAGCGGCTGGAGCCAACAACGGTGAGTTATTTTAAAGCCGCGAAAGGGGGCTGTAAATCGGAAAGAGAGGACTGTGAGTTTGCAGTGTGCTTAGCGATTTTTGCCATAATTCTAAGCCAATGAAGTGTGTTCCGTCGGTAAGGTAGTGGTATTTTTAGCGTTTCGTATTGTAATTCTAAGCCGAGGAAGTGTGCCTGACTGGCGTGTGGAGAGGACAGTGAGGTTGTTGTGTTTTTAGCGGTTCATACTGTAATTTTAAGCCGAAAAAGTGTGTCTGTCAGTTGGTTACAGAGCTCCGCGTGAGCACGGGCTTTTATGACTGTCAATATAGCCAGCATCTACCATTAGCTACTCCGCTGTGCTGTGGAGTAATGTCTGGCTATGTGAGAAAAGTGTCTAGCAACGTTGTTGTGAATGCTGCGGTCTCAGCCTGGCAACCCCCGTGAACTTCGAGTCTGGGCAGGAGGGGGCGGGGGAAACGACTCTCCAGTATTTTGAATTGGTAGTGCAGTAACTATTTTAACCGCTAGCTGCCAGTATTACACACAATATTACATATTGCACCTTTAATTATTTAAGTGTAAAATCAACAGATAAGTCTTTAGACCCCTCTTGAAGGATCCAAAATGATCACATGAACGCAGAACACTAGGCAACTTATATCATAGAATGCACGCATATTTTAAGAGGACTGTCTGCAGGGAATGTGTCTGACCAATCACGGTGGGTGTGGGCCGCCTGGGCCAAAAATGCCAGGGCCAATTTTTTGTCCCAGTCCAGCCCTGCAGTCTGGCTTTGAATTTCCGGAGAAAACAAACCCATGTGACGCATTCGTCCAATCAGCTGCCGGTTTTCATTTCTTGGGCAACATTACAGATTAGCGCCGCCTGCTGTTATAGAGATGTATTACGTCTCGTCTCCTCTCGTCTTTTTGGTCTGTTCTGTGGCAGTTTTTTGGACCTCGGGGACGCGACTGATCATATCGACTGGGTTTTCTGTCAACGGTAGGCCGTCGGCTAAATGTGTCTACACCTAAAGAGACTTATATATTGTCAATACTTTATGCTCCTTTGAAGAGCTTGTATGTAATTTTGCCTTAGCAAGACCCACTTTTTTAGATTCTTGCAGATTAGGAGTTTCATCAAGAAGGTTTTTGCCTCCTTTCCAGGAATACCCCTTACATCACCTATGGATACATTGCCTGATCTGAAACCGCATAGTAGAGGACTCATTTCAAGCATATACTCTATTATAACATCTATAGATCCACAGAACTTGGAAGATCTCCGCAAAGCTTGGCAAAGTGATTTACGGAAAGAAATTACAGATGGAGAATGGGAAGATGCTTTAAACCATGTGCACTCCTCCTCACCCTGTGCGAGGCATGGCTTAGTTCAATTTAAGGTTCTTCATAGGCTTCATTTCACTAACGCCAAACTAGCTAAGATTTACCCGACTGTCAGCTCTGCATGCAATAGATGTTTGCAATCGCCTGCCACAACTGCCCACATGTTCTGGCTTTGTCCTGGGTTGGAGGAGTTTTGGAGAAAGATTTTCGAATCATATAAAAATATCTATGGCATCCAAATTGACCCTGATCCCTTAATGTGCTACCGAGGGTATTGAACTTAGGAAAGATATTCGTTCTGTTATCGCCTTCACTACATTATTGGCAAGGCGTTTAATATTATTTCAGTGGAAAAAGGTAGACCCCCCAATACATAAAAGCTGGTTGAAAGAAGTGATGTCTTACATTCAACTCGAAAAGATTAAAGGGGTGATAGAATGATTATATAGGGTATTTCACACTGTTCCTTATGGTCTCCTAATGGGGTATGTAACATTGGTTGGGCTGAAAATGGCCTGGTTGATATTTTATTGGCCCTTATGCATCCCTGTGTTTTGGCCCTATTTGTAACTAGAGCTTTTCTTCCAAATATGGTATGGTCATGAATATTTAGATGAGCTGCGCGCTGATTGGTTGAGCGACTTGCCATACGCACATATTAGAGACGCGCGCTGATTGGTTGAGCGAATCCCCAATACACATACATTAGAGAAGCGACAGAATCTCATATTCCAGACACTGCAATGTTTCATTACCAAATTCACTTCTGAGACTTTTTAAGCGAGAAATCAACTATATAAAGCTGAAATATGGGCCGTTTTACAAAATTTGATGGCTAATTGCAAATTTGGTAAGACGTGTCGGACTTTAGGAGCTCCACACAGTCTGACGAGAAAGCGGCAGCCTGCTGGGCTCCATACCCAGGGCAAAGTCACCCTTTGTGGATACTGCACTAACTATAATATATTTACGGTTTGAATTTCGTCACGCCACTTTGATTTTAAGGCATTTTTATGAACGCGAGGCGTCTTTGTAGGACGAGCAGCTGCTTGCTACATGTCCCATTCATTACAATGGGGAAATACCGCAGCTAGCTAGCTACACTGTCGCCATAACTAAATTATATTTACAGTTTGAATTTCGTCACGCCACTTATACAACATCATTCCCCAATGTCTTATAAAGCTAACCGTTGTGTCCAATTTGATTTTAAGGCATTTTTATGAACGTGAGGCGTCTTTGTAGGACCAGCAGCTGCTTGCTATATGTCCCATTCATTACAATGGGGAAATACCGCCTGCTGCTAGCTACACTTTCGCCATAACTAAATTATATTTACAGTTTGAATTTCGTCCACGCCACTTATATAACATAATTCCCCAATGTCTTATAAAGCTAACCGTTGTGTCCGATTAGATTTTAAGGCATTTTTATGAACGCTGGTATGCGTCTTTGTAGGACCAGCAGCTGCTTGCTATATGTCCCATTCATTACAATGGGGAAATACCCGCGCTAGCTAGCTACACTGTCGCCATAACTAAATTATATTTACAGTTTGAATTTCGTCCACGCCACTTATACAACATCATTCCCCAATGTCTTATAAAGCTAACCGTTGTGTCCGATTTGATTTTAAGGCATTTTTATGAAGCACAAAGCGTCTTTGTAGGACCGAGCAGCTGCTTGCTATATGTCCCATTCATTACAATGGGAAAATATCGCAGCTTGCTCACTTCGCATAACTAAAGTATATTTACAGTTTGAATTTCGTCACGGCATGAATATTACAGGTTCCTCAAGGTCTTACAAAGCTTAGCTAACACTTGTCCGATTTCGGATATCAATTGAATGTATTTTTGTGAATGTCAGAGTTAGGAGGAGGCTAGCTAGCTCTCATTGATGGACTCCATCTCACCGCGGCTCTATCAATGAGACTTCGCGGACAAGAGGCGTTTATTTCCCGATTGTTTGTTTAAATAACTCAACACACATACCCATTATAAGATTAACTGGAACCTGCGGGCCCGGTAAAAGATTGCGGGCGTAACAAGCTCGCTGACACTTGCGGTCAGGGTGGCGATGTAGCAACCCAGGCAGCACCAACACCGGCACTAAACTCCGACACACAGTCGGAGAAAATTTGCAATTAGCCATCCTTTTTCGTAAAGCGGCCCATATTTGAGCTTTATATGGTTGATTTCTCGCATAAAAAAGTTTCAGAAGTGAATTTTGTAATGGAATAGCAGAGATCTGCGTGACCTAGCTAGATTCAGAAGACTACCTGATCTCAGGTCAGTTGTGTAGTATGTAAATATTGGGGCGTGACTGTTCTCTTAAGGTTCCGGATTTTGAGACGCTTGCGTAAGCAACTCAGCTTTGTTGGGATTCGCCCGTTTTCAGCGGCAGTTTCAAAATATGAGATTTTCATAGTTAAGGGGTGTCAATGGGACTTTGAGCTTCTATGTATGTCCTATTTACCCACCGAACTGTTGTTATTCAACTATGACAGGGTAAAATCGGTTTTGCATTCTATCACCCCTTTAAATACATGATACGGGGTTCGAAACGTAAGTTTCAAGACCCATGGTCCCCCTTTATAAGATATTTTAAAGAGCTCCCCTGCCTCTAAAATGGAGTAACCTACCTCAATTCCCCTTGGTTATATCATCCTTCTGGTTTTTTATTTTAGTTTTACTTATTTTTTAAAATGTGTGCATGCCGGTCTTTTATAAATATCTATTTCTGCTAAAACCACTATATTATTATTATTATTTTATTATCTTTTCTTTTTTTTTCTTTTTCTTTTGTGCGTGTCAGTTCTCTTGTTTTCTGGACTAGTAGTTTTATAATGTGGGATTTATACATTTTATGAAGATGTGCTAACTCTTCTAGGGAGTATATCCTTTTTTCTTATTTTTTTTATTTTTATTTAAAGCTGTCGGGGGGAGGGGTGGGAAGATTATATTGTATTGTAATTGTAACAAAAAAGTACTTAAATATGTAATAAGTAAACCTAAGTCACCTAACACATAACTACAATAATTTAACAAATACCAGTTACACTATTAACAAGTAACAACAAAATAAATGATGTTGAGTTGGTATGCAAATCAGCTTCAAACTTTAGTAGTTCTTTGCAGAAAAATGACCATATTTGCCTTCTCTGGCAATATACTACACCTCTCCTGACTTATGACATGTCCTGCACAGGAGAAAACTCTCAGATAGTGTCCAAGAGGTCTGTACACACAGGTATGAATTTGAAAGGGCAGACAATTTGGGGAGGCTGTCCCGCTTCCCCCATCACCAGGCTACAGGGTCTTGTCCTGAACGATACACTAGCAGTTTACTAGCGATCACGTGCATTCACTGAATGGTTAATACAGTTTTACGTCCGTTTTGGTGAGCCCAGAGGGAAAATATGCCATTTTAAAAGTAGCCTACATTTACGGTAGCTAGCTAACGGTAGACTACAGAAAAAGTGTGATATTTTTACGTCCGTTTTGGAGCGTGTATAAAAAGCCATCTATCAGCAGTGATTGTAGAGTGCATGTCCAAGTATAGTTGCGGACACGTGCTTCACTCCGCGAGCGGTCACGTGCGCCACTCGGCAGAAAAGGGAGAAAGAAAAAAAGTGTGCCGCTGTCCGTAGCGACAGAGGGAAAATATTTCAGTCGGAACCGAAATTTGCGTTCTAATCCGGTCCGAATACTACCGTTTGCGTAGGAACCAGTTCCATAGTGGAACCGGATTTCGGTACCCAACCCTACTGGTCATCATGACAGAACCTACCATGCGTCACAAAAAAATTAGTGGCGTTAAAACAAATTTGTGCTAACGCATTATCGTGTAACAGGGCTCCAGACTGCGAACTAACTTCGCTCCGTCAGCGTGTGTGTGTGTGTGTGTGTCGGAGCTGAGCCCCGCTCTCTGTCAACATACAGGAAGGACAGATATGCTCGCGCTTACTTCCTCTCAGGTACTGAAATTTCGCCCGGTTTGATTTAACGTGAATTGGTCTTCGGTAGTATTCAGTCTGTACCCTAAAAAGTACAGTATTGGTACCCAACCCTACTGTCTGCATGGAATTTTGAAAAGTCTAACCACACTTGGGGCCGCTTTTTCGGCATTGCTGTGACTCACTGACTTGAACAAGCTGCAGAGGGGGCGTAATCTTGCTCCATCTGCACCACAGAGCTGAGCTCTGCTCTCAGTCAAACATGCAGAGAAGAGGACAGAGAAGCTTGCGCTTACGTTCTCATGTACCGAAATTTGGCACAGACTGATTTAACGCAAATCTGTAGTCTGTAGTACCGATGTAATTCAGTCGGTACCCAAAAAAGTACAGAGATTGGTACCCAACCAAGTAGGGCTGGGCGATATGGACCAAAAGTCATATCCCGATATATTTTGGCTGAATATCGATATACGATATATATCCCGATATTTTTTTCCGCGAAGTGAGAGCAAATGTTCAGTCAAAGCCCAAATCAAATATGACATGTCACAAGTAGTTTCATAGAAACAGTTGCAAAATCAAATAAATAATAAACCGGTTTCTTCACCTGGTTCATGATTAAATGCTCAGCTGTTCAAATAACAATAAAATGTAAACCTAAATACTGTATAACAGGAGTAACTTTTTTGAAATCAAAGCTCCATAGGCTATTTGTGATTCGTTCCAAAGGTCAATTAAGCTTTTGATATTAATATAATCTACTTTGTTCAAAATGTAATGCCTCATGCCTGTAAGCCTAGGTTATAGTCCCATTCTTCCACTTGATACTGCTTCCACTTAAGTAAACTAAAAGATGAACTATCGACTACAAAACAAAGAAACTAATTAATGTGTTAATACAAAGAATATTTATTATGATCGGTTCACAGATCTGAGTTCAAACGGAAACTTCACCCTTCTGAACTAAGAGTTTCTGCTTCAAGGTGAAGTTTAAACAGACTGAAATGTCCAGGCTCATTCCTCCACTATTTATTTCTGTATGTATTTAGCGTTACATGTAATTTTAACGGGCACTGAGCTCCAGATCCTGCAGACGGTCGCTGCCCCGCTGTAGCCTCTCTCCGTCGCCTGCCGCCCGGCAAACTTAGTGGAACTTTCCGCCGATATCGACATACAGTTCGTCCTGGACTACGTGTAAGATCCTACCGATCACCACTCTGTCTTTGGCTGGTCCGATCTGGATCAGCGGGGACCCGCGCGCAGCAGCGCGAAGCTGTGTTTTTGCCCGGGGAAGAGACGGCTGCGGCCCACGGGGCTCTCCGCCTCCGCTGCCGCCGGAGCTCAGATTGCTGGTCGAAGCGGCATATATAATCATAAAACACATTGTCACCTGTTAAATGTTATCCATTGCGGTTTGTTCTTTTCATTTCCTCTCTCCGAACATAATTAAGCAGTACAAAAGTCCGGCATCTTTAAGCGTTGATCTGAATGCTTCGGACCCCTGTTCCAAGATGGCGGCGGGTTTTGACGTATGTTTAGAACCTCACGGCGACATATCTATGGGAGCAAGGATCACATTTGAACTATATCGATATATGCGATGTGGTCTAATTCCATATCTCATTTAAAAATATATCGATATATTTGTTTATATCGATATATCGCCCAGCCCTACAACCAAGTACCTCAAACATACCCTAAAAGTATTGGTCTATATAGTATAGGCCAATATGGAGAACAGAATTGGTTAAGAGCACCACAAATCTTTTGCATGTGGCTTTACAGTATAGCATTTGCACGGGGCTTTGCTTTGAAACTCGACTTTGTTTGTTGAGAATGGAAGCCTTTGCTTTAATGACCTTGTTTACTTAACATATTGTTAGGTAAATAGTAGAATATATATTTGTAGAACTTATGTTCTGTCTGTGTGGTGTTCACAGTAAAATAAATCCGTACTTATTAGGGTTGGGTACCTTTCGCATCTGAACCATTACTGATACCGTTACCTGGAATTCAGTTCCGTTACCCAATGGTACTTTTTTGGGTACTTTCCCTCTGTAATTACAAAAAAAATATGTCAGTTGTAATAATAATTCAAAACCTATTTACTTTTACCTATTTACCTATTTTTTTAGAATATTTTACACTGACAGAAATTAAACAAAAACAAAAATAAAACCCCTCCCTCTCTCCTCCAAAACCCATCCCTACAACCTATTAAATTTAATAATTATTCAACTTTTATTCCTGCATTACGCGGTTGTCGAGGTGAGGTTCAACCATAGACAGAGTTCAACATGCAAAGAAGATGGGGAAGTGCAAATTTAACAACAAGTGGATGGAAGAGGATGTATTTAGGAGCTGGTTGGCGCCGGCTGAAAACAACGAGGCAATGTATAAATTCTGCAAAAAGACTTTTTCATTAGGGACCATGGGGCTCAAAGCCGTCGAGTCGCATATGAAAGGAGGAAAGCACCAGCGGTATGTGGCAGCAGCTAGCCATAGCTGGGTCAGGCTAATCCCTGCATTGTTTGTAGCACAACCTAATGATGTTACAATTCAGACGCCACCTCTCAGTCAGAGGCACAATTCATTTAACTCTAACGAGGACATCCTGCTGTTTCTAAACTGCTGTACTCTTGGCTGTCATGTTCCCCCGATTCGCAGCTTGCAAAGTCATTCACCTGTGGTGAAAATAAAACGGCATATGTCGCCAAATATGGCATCGCTTCATTCATCAAGAAGGAGCTATCATGCAGCGTTAGTGAGAAGCCATATGTTGTCATGTTTGACGAAAGCATGAATAAAACGACAAAGAGCAAACAAATGGACCTTCATTTGCGGTTCTGGACTAGCTACTGATGATGAGACTAGCACACACCACGTCATCTCCTGCTACTATGGGTTGGAGTTCATGGGTCACTCCAGAACCGAGGACATGTTGGGTCATTTCAGTGTAAGTAACGTTACGATTGTGTTTGAAATCCCATACTATTATTCATACTAAGTGTGGTGTAAAATTGAGTAACGTTAGTGCGGTCCAAAGCTCATGCTAGCGGTGTAAACACCAACTCTCCCCCGGTGCTCAGTGCAGAGTCGGCAGAGGACTGGTTATGTGCTCCAGTTAGGTTACAGGTCTATGGTCACTTTGACAATGTAACAGGTAACAACATGTTAGCTCAGAGTTTAAGGGGTGTAACTGTTGGTAGATGTGGTTTATTTTGTTTGAAAATGCCGAATTGTGATTTTTATGGGTTGTTGGGCAAATGTAGCTGCTATCACCATGTTTTTTCAAAATGTCTGAGGGTCGCAAGAGAAAAAGTGTCTACGATTGTATGAAAGGCCTCTGAAGAAAGAAACAAGACCAGAGTGTTTTGGGAGAATATTTCACACGCTGGCGTGCGCTAAAAGCACAGTTTGGGCTTCCCACTGATGCCTCAGTCGCGAAGTTTCTACTCAACAGGTAAAGTTTGGCATACTATTTGGAGAAATCCATTTTATATCACTGCTAGTAAAAGTTGATGTAAGATATGGTTAGTGATGCTAGCCCTGGCACAAGTCACGCACCGCGCACACACGGTGAACATCTCAATTTGTGAAAAAGTGCAAATCTCTTTTCTGAAAGTAGGCTTGTATGAGCCATACCGACAGCAACTTGTAAACAGTGCACTCTCGTGCACACGTTTAATAGGCGTTCCCTCTCTGGAGCAGGTAGAGTGTTGCGCATGTCCATTTTTTCCAAAGGTGGAGAGGGCGGTTCTTTTCTAAAATTCGGGATAATCCTCCACTATACCTTTTAAGAGTCATGTACATTATAGGTCAACTTTTTGGCTTGGGACAGGCTGTTTTGAGGACTTTCATTATTGAGCTTATATATGACGGAGACTGCTTTAAGTGTTGGAAGTATTAGTATTATATGGTTCCTTCATGCAATGCATTGTGTTTAGTGTAATCCAATTTATGTATCTTATGTTGGCTCTGTTCTGCATCACAAAGGAACAAAATGAAGAAAAAGAAATGGTACATGCCAACTGTGAGCTTTGATTGTGTTTACATCTATATTGGCCAAACAATGTTGGAAGTGTTATTGTTAGTTATTAAAAAAGTGGTCTCATGAAAAAGTATTTTTTTAGTTTACACATTGCACATAATTGATAACAAATGGAAAACTTTAAGTTTTGTTTTCCATTGTAGGAGGCAATAAATTGAGTATTCCAAAGAAATTGTTATGACATTTTTGGGTCTTAAATTCTATTTGTTGAGGTCTTAAAAAGGTCTTAAAAAGCATTACATTTTACTTTTAAAATGGTGCAAGAACCCAGTACAACCTCAGCCTGTCAGTCAGTCCCCAGGGCACAGAAACCACTGTTGTGCCTGCTCGTGTCAGGAAGTGTAATGTCAACAGCACCGCGACCGCTTTCGGCTCGACATTAATATCCTATCACAGTGAAAGGTGTCTGCGTGAAGTTTTGAAAAACTGTAACCACACTTGAAACCGCTTTATCGGCATCGCCGTGACTCACTGTGACTTCAACAAAACTGCAGAGCCAACGTAGTTTACAGCGTCCGCACCTCTGCGCGCGCGTGTGTTGGACCTCTGCTCTCTGTCAACATGAAGACAGGACAGATAAGCTTGCGTTTACTCTCAGGTAGGACTGAAACGATTCCTCGAATAATTCAATTACAAAAAATCCTCGATGCAAAATGACTTGCCTCGAAACTTCGTTAAATCAATGTTACCAACGTTGTATGCTGATGGACGGTGTTTCCGTACGGATAGTTATTACTGTCGCACACCAGACGCTGCTCAGTCTGCTGCTGGTGACACATGCTAGAGCGTAAATAGCGAGGGGCTAAGAGAAGTGACAGGCTGGAGAAAATGACAAAGTGTCCAAAGTTTGGAATAAGTTCAAATGTAATTAAAACAAAAACTCTGTACAGTGTGTCTACTGCAAAATCAAACTAGCTTACCACAATAATAGCATGACGTCAGTGCTTTAGCATCTCAACAGAAAACATTTGAGTCTAACTTAATCCTCCATTCCATGAAGCGGACCCGACAAAAGTAAATCACAGAGTCGTATGGAAGATGAAACTACACCAAACGCAACAACTACCAAAAACAAAGACAAGAACATATGTAGTGGTGACTACAATCTGATCTAAAGAGCTGACGCGCTTTGACTATCCCTTCGGAAAAACTTCACTGTTGCGCACCACTTTCTCTCACTCTCTCCACGGAGAAACAGCTGATCAACGATCTACTAGCATAAGTGTAACAGAGCTGTGTAGCATTGTAATCAAATATATAAATGAAAATAGGTTGAGTATAACTAATATTTACATATTGGCCTATATACAGATCAGTCTCAGGTTGAAACTTGTAGTTCTGAAAGTTAAGTTGCACAATTTAATGTAATGTTTATGTATGTTTAATGTATGCCTTAGTTTGAGGTTGATATTTGAAAAAAAAAAAAATCTTTAAAAAACAATGTAATATGGCACTTGAATGCACTTAATAGGTTTAGTTTTTTGAGATATGATATTGTAAGCAATGTAGGCAATAAAAATGTTGCTTTTTCCGAAAATTAAACCAAACTATTATTAACTTATTATTGCTCTTCAATAAAACCAAAGTATTTCTTATCAGATTAATCAGTGGAATAATCGGTAGAATACTCGATTACTAAAATAATCGATAGCTGCAGCCCTACTCTCAGGTACTGAAATCGCAACTGCAACTCTCTCCTCTTCGGCCTTCCTCATAAATCCCTCCATAAACTTCAACTGGTACAGAATTCAGCTGCCTGTCTCATAACTCGAACCCCCCTCCATCCATCACATCACTCCTGTCCTCAAACAGTCCTCCTGTTTGCATTCAAGGCCTTTCACAACCTCGCCCCGCCTTATTTGTCTGATCTCCTCCAGCGTCGTCCCACTATCTTCCGCTCACTCAGATCCTCTTCCTCCATATACCTGTCTGTCCCCGCCTCCGCCCGTCTCACCACCATGGGGAGCAGAGCATTCATCCGCTCTGCTCCCCGTCTCTGGAATTCATTACCACTGCAACTCAGAAACATTGATTCATTCCCCCATTTCAAATTGCAACTCAAAACACATCTGTTTAAAACTGCCTGTTCCACTTGATGTAAATTGCTCTGCCTCTTTGTTTTATTACTGTTGTATTCTTTATTTTTTGCTGCTTTTAATGTCTTTTGTATCCCTTTACAGTGTCCTTGAGTGCAGAGAAAGGCGCCTTTTAAATAAAATGTATTATTATTAGTGCTGTCAGTTAAACGCGTTAACGCAAACCCATTTTAACTGCGTAAATTTTTTATCGCGAGATTAACGTTCTTTTTGGCCCAGCAAACTTTGTACTTTTTTCACATGCTGTTGCAACAACTAGTAACGTTAGAAAAACTACAACACCACACCGGATCTAGCTACACCGGAAACAAAACAACATGCACGCTGCACACACTTGTTTGCACTTGCTTGCGAGCCAGCCAAAGAGTAGTACATACCTGCAAACTAGTCGCTGTTTGACGAAAATCGCCGTTTTGAATGGGGTCCGAGACCCGGTGCTAATACGGCACCGCTACCTTAACGACTGTTATCTACCGGACGAAATAGCAACGCGGATTTCGGTGCCTTATTTGGGTGAAAAACAGTCATGATGTTATGTTGCTCGCCTCGCAAGCCTCGTGGTCCATTCACTGTAATTGTAAAATACCGGTTATACTTTTGGTTCAGGCACAGTTTTAAAAGTATCGTATCATGTTGATAAGAGCATTAAAATGAGAAAAAATAATGGGACAAAAAGAAATCTAAGGACATTTAAAATAGATAAAAATGTGCGATTAATTGTTAACTGAAATTAATGTGATTAATCGCGATTAAATATTTTAATCATTTGACAGCACAAATTATTATTAAACCATATACATAACGGCTGTTAAAACATTTGCATATGAAACATCCGAAAGAATACGAGTTGTGCATGAAGGAATCTACAGACATCAGCCAAAATGCAGCAACTTCAGGTACGGCAAAGGAAGGACAGTCACAGCTAAAACTTGTGTTAACCAGACGACCATTACCAGCTTTGCTAGCCCCCTATTCTTTTATTTATTAATTTCTTTTACAGTTAAAATAAAATAAAAAAATACACTGCTGTGGACGTTGTTTACTTTATTAATGTGTTTACGGTGTTAATGGACTGAAGATGGGAGTAGGATTCTGTATTTTGTTTCGGATTCGTCAGAATCTTAACCAGTGGTTTCGGTATTTGGCCGAAACCCAAAAATCTGTATTTGGTGCATCCCTAATTTAACCATAATAATAGTGTGAAATAATTTTTTTACTATCGCGATTACTAAAAGTAGGCTTATAACTGAGTTTTCGTTGTCCAGTAATTACCGGTTATTGATCGGGGAAAAAAGGATGACACAAACGCACATATGCCATATATGACAGCTCTCCACGGTTATGGAGGCTTGATTTTCATTACAGCCTGCAAGGTTCTTATTGTGATTACAATGAAATCTATCCGGAGTGGGTCAAACTGGCAGACACTTGTTAACAATTATTTTGATTCAAGTCGGCACTTGTGTGTGTGTGTGTGTGTGTGTGTGTGTGTATATATATATATATATATATATATATATATATATATATATATATATATATATATATATATATATATATATATATATATATATATATACAGTGCCTTGCAGAAAGTATTCGCCCCTTGAACGTTTCGACCTTTTGCCACATTTCAGGCCTCAAACATAAAGATATAAAACTGTAATTTTTTGTGAAGAATCAACAACAAGTGGGTCCCAATTATGAAGTGGAACGAAATTCATTGGCTATTTCAAACTTTTTTAACAAATAAAAACTGAAAAGTGGGCGTGCAAAATTATTCAGCCCCTTTACTTTCAGTGCAGCAAACTCTCTCCAGAAGTTCAGTGAGGATCTCTGAATGATCCAATGTTGACCTAAATGACAAATGATGATAAATAGAATCCAGCTGTGTGTAATCAAGTCTCCGTATAAATGCACCTGCTCTGTGATAGTCTCAGAGGTCCGTGTAAAGCGCCAGAGAGCATCATGAAGAACAAGGAACACACCAGGCAGGTCCGAGATACTGTTGTGGAGAAGTTTAAAGCCGGTTGGATACAAAAAGATTTCCCAAGCTTTAAACATCCCAAGGAGCACTGTGCAAGCGATAATATTGAAATGGAAGGAGTATCAGACCACTACAAATCTAAGACCCGGCCGGTCCCTCTAAACTTTCAGCTCATACAAGGAGAAGACTGATCAGAGATGCAGCCAAGAGGCCCATGATCACTCTGGATGAACTGCAGAGATCTACAGCTGAGGTGGGAGACTCTGTCCATAGGACAACAATCAGTGCGTATACTGCACAAATCTGGCCTTTATGGAAGAGTGGCAAGAAGAAAGCCATTTCTTAAAGATATCCATAAAAAGTGTCGTTTAAAGTTTGCCAAAAAGCCACCTGGGAGACACACCAAACATGTGGAAGAAGGTGCTGTGGTCAGATGAAACCAAAATCGAACTTTTGGCAACAATGCAAAACGTTATGTTTGGGCGTAAAAGCAACACAGCTCATCACCCTGAACACACCATCCCCACTGTCAAACATGGTGGTGGCAGCATCATGGTTTGGGCCTGCTTTTCTTCAGCAGGGACAGGGAAGATGGTTAAAATTGATGGGAAGATGGATGGAGCCAAATACAGGACCATTCTGGAAGAAAACCTGATGGAGTCTGCAAAAGACCTGAGACTGGGACGGAGATTTGTCTTCCAACAAGACAATGATCCAAAACATAAAGCAAAATCTACAATGGAATGGTTCACAAATAAACATATCCAGGTGTTAGAATGGCCAAGTCAAAGTCCAGACCTGAATCCAATCGAGAATCTGTGAAAGGAACTGAAAACTGCTGTTCACAAACGCTCTCCATTCAACCTCACTGAGCTCGAGCTGTTTTGCAAGGAGGAATGGGCAAAAATGTCAGTCTCTTGATGTGCAAAACTGATAGAGACATACCCCAAGCGACTTACAGCTGTAATCGCAGCAAAAGGTGGCGCTACAAAGTATTAACTTAAGGGGGCTGAATAATTTTGCACGCCCAATATTTCAGTTTTTTATTTGTTTAAAAGGTTTGAAATATCCAATAAATTTCGTTCCACTTCATGATTGTGTCCCACTTGTTGTTGATTCTTCACAAAAAATTACAGTTTTATATCTTTATGTTTGAGGCCTGAAATGTGGCAAAAGGTCGAAAAGTTCAAGGGGGCCGAATACTTTCGCAAGGCACTGTATATATATATATATATATATTTTATGAGCCAGTTTGTTTTTACTGTTGCTCTTGGAGGGAATTGTTCTGCAGTTAAAGACACAAACTAGCACTTGGTCACTGCTGTTGTCAAAAAAACAACACAGATGGGACTAAATGCATTTACTTGAATGTAATAACTTGTTATGCTGACATTCATTGCAGCAGAACGATTCTGTTTCTGTCGGAGGGCACCATCACTTGGCAGCTCAGATTCTGGAGGGTCCCCGCCGGCCATATCCTCGCCACTGCAGCCTCTCTAATGCATTTTTTTCAGCCATATACTGGCTTGAATAAATAGCCTGAGGCTGAATATCCAAGTCCCCTGGCTACCTGGAGGCGAAATCCGAGCTGAAATAGTCTGTAGTTCTTCCTTGCCTCCAACTATGTCACTGTCACTTCAAATGATGTGGCTAGATGCAGGAAAAACAGATTTTGCAGATTTCTTGGTCAGTATAGCAAACATCGAGGAATGAATTGCTTCAATCGACTTCATTTAACACATGGGATGATAGCAGCATAATGAAAGTAACAAAGCTGATTAAGCTTTGAAACAGTATAATATTCCGTAAGGATGAATTGACTTCACTGTAATGTAATACCATGAGCTTAACAGTATGTTCATCATCATCCTTTTGCCTTTTCTTCAGCTTCCCATTAAAGTTGGACACCAGAACACCCACACCAAAGTCAGCACAGAGCACAACAAGGAATGTCTAATCAACATCTCCAAGTACAAGTTCTCCCTCGTCATCAGTGGCCTCACCACCATCCTCAAAAATGTCAACAACATGGTGAGTGGGGTTCTATAGTTTTGTTACTGTTGAAAGATTTTTTTGTTTGCTGTTTGGTAGTGAAGCAATAGCTTCGTAGTTTAGTTGTCGCATATAGACTGCTGGCACACACTTGAAGGCATCCATGGTGTTGCACTTTTGTTTAAACACAAAGTGACAGACATAGTTGTGAGAAGATAAAAAAAAAAAATAAATAAAAAAAAAGGAAGATAGAAGTTCAAATCCTGCCCACTTTCACATCTGGCCAATCACTACATAAAGTGTGACACGCGTGATTGTTAAATTGCCCTTTTTAGAAAGTTAGCTTAGTTAAATTGTTGGATATAGTCTCCCCTGATTCCTCTGTAGGAAAGACCTACTGGGACTTTTAGGAAGGGATTACTGGGTACATGTTGTACAGTGTATGCCTGTACAATATAATACAGTCCAATGCAAAAGCCCCGCCATAACATCTCTTTACAAAAATGTTATCACGTGGACAGTTTTGTTGTCATTATTTAGAATTCCTCATGGGGGGGGCAACATAAACTACACACCATAGCTTTACCAATAATTGTCACTTTCAGTCAAATAAAAAATATTCATTTATTACTTGTTCAAACAAATTAAATGTGTATGTCGCCCAGATAATGTATTAACACAAGTACACACCCTATGAAGTAAACTTGACAATAGAACATTTATCCTCATCAATAAAAAACAAAGTATTAATCATTAACAAAAAAATATATCTTGTTTGATTTTTCTGGCTTGAGACAGCTACAGCTGAGGATATTTGGAGTTGCTATGGTAACAAGTGAAAGCTGCCTCTTGCTTAGCTTTAGTCAACAGTCCCACCAATATTCACTTATATACTTAGCATATCTAAACAAAATCAACAATTACCATCAACATTCATACCCCTTAGTAGGGCTGCACAATTAATCGAATTTTAATCACGATCACAATTTTGGCTTCCCACGATCAAATTTGCGTGATTGAGCGATATTTAAAATGCGTCATTCCCTTCATAGAACAGTTTTTGCAAAGCCAATCTAGCGCTCCATAAACCACTGTCTGATCACATGTCTCCATGAGCCAATCAGAGCTGTTCCCTGCCTGCACCGCGCAGCTTAGTTTCTAGATGTAGACAGTCACAGAGGACAGAGTAACGTGAGGAAAATTCCACAACAGGTAGCAGTCGGTCATCATAAGCCGCTCACAATGTTTACCAGTTTACGCAACGTTTTGTCCCGTCTGTGGTGTTTTTCAGACAACAGCAGTGACCAGTGCTAGTTTGTGTCTTTTGCTCATAGCTTTAGCAGCAGACTGTTGGACGTCCCGCTGTTGGAATCCTACAGTGAAATACAGACACACTGTTTAGCAGTCAGTATTTTAGCAGTGTTTAATCCAGTTACTACTGTGGCTAACGGTAGGCTAACGTTACCTGCTGTGTAACGTGTTATTAGTGTTTACTAGCGTGACATTCAGCGATGTTTATGTTGCCTCTAACGTGGGTTTCGGAGCATCAGAGCGCAACGCAGACATGTAAGTGGCAGTGTAATGAGCCACAGAAATCCGCGTAGCTATTTCGTCTGGTAGATACCAGGCACCACATGGCGCGTTAAGCGTGAACAGAAAATTGCGTTGCCTGTATCTTTCACGGCAAACATGCATGTGTGGAAAGCGGTCGCACAACAGCTGAAATGGCATACTCCTTCAAAGTATCCTTCAATAAAGGAGGAATGTAGCACAATATGAATGTATTAGTAGGAATGTAGCACAATATGGATGTAAAAGCAGTTATAATTATATAATTATGTGACAATAAAATTTGTTTTGGCTAAAATCAACAAATAATCGTGATAATTAATCGTGATCTCAATATTGATCAAAATAATCGTGATTATCAAAATTATCATGATTATCATTTTGGCCATAATCGTGCAGCCCTACCCCTTAGGATCTTAACAAATGTTAGCAAACAAGTTGTTATAGATTAGAAAAATAAAAGCCCAAATCCCAGCGGAACTACGCTAGCATTATGAATGGCAGTTGTTTCCACTACAGCTCTGTCATTTACGTTAACGTTACTAATTGTAACAGACTGACTAACGATGCATTACTAAAACACATGCTGCAGTGGATTTCTTAACATTTGAAAGGTGACTTGCAACTGCAGGTGGGGCTTCCTCTGGTAGCAATACTGTTAGAAACTGGATAGATACTGTTCTTTGACGCTACAGGGTGCATGCAGGTATTGTAAACGTGTTTTATGGATGCAAACATAAGTGTGACCAATCTCATTTAAAAAAAATTCTAATGCTTTAATTGCAAATAAACAAAGAAACCACGATTACATGAAAAAAATTGCTCTTAGACAATTATGTAGTAATTGTTACAGGCCTAGTACCCTCTAAAAGTCTGCTGTAAGATGTGAATGCAGTGCTACATACTATGCCTACTGAGACCATCACTGAAACCAACAAGCTGATATACACTACATCAACAGTGATCCTAAAGATGCTTGGCTACAAGATGAACATAGGTCATAAGGAGCATTACCCTTCATGAAGCTAAGATCAATGCAACACGGAGGGAAGTCAGCCAGCTATCAGAGTTACAGAAAGGTGGGATGAGGCAAGTAATACTTAGGAAGTACACCATACCAGAGGCACTGGAGACTGCCAAACAAAGACTCTCAGCACTGGTTACCCACCTAAAGAGGTACGCTACAGAAGTAGAAGCCAGGAGAATAAACAGGATGTTCTCCACTAAACCATGTAAAGTCTACTTTCCGTGGCAAGATATTACAACAGCAATACAACAGCAATACTGAGACTGAACAGTACTGGAAAAACATATGGGTGAAAGAGGCAACATAACACCAATGTCCAGTGGCTAGTGGATCTAAAAGCAGACCAAAGCAACCTCCCAGAACAAGACCCAGTAGCCATTACAATGGCAGACATCCAAGAAGAGTGTCTCACATGAAAAGCTGGATGGCACCAGGGCCTGATATGATCCACACCTACTGGCTAAAGAAGTGACTCTGACTTCCTTGAACCATGACATTGCACCAGCTGCTGAGAGAGGGGGGTGTATAAAAGGGTTTTTTAAAAAATATTATAAAAAAAAAAAAAAAAGAGAAAATGGTGGATGGGGGGAGGGGGGTAAAGGGAGGGGGGGGGGGGGGGGGAAAGAAAAAAAAAAAAAAACAGCGTGCTGAGAGATGGGACACAAAAAGGATGTTTTTTTACAAAAAATAAATCCACCCCCCCACCCCCGGCCCGCAAGTTGAAGTGCTGGCGAACGGTCAACCTCATTATGTTGACAATGTTCGCGTTGTCGACAAAAAAAACAGTTTGCAAGCTCTGCTATGTGCGTGTACCATATTCTATGTGTTTACCATTGCACATTAGCCTAGCAGCTAGCGGATATTCTGTTTAATGTTCTATTAAAGAAAAGATAGAAAATAAATATTGTGTGCTGTAAAGTGGTTAGAAAAAATGAAAATTGGAATCGGCCTAGAATCAATTTATAAACCAAAATGTATTCTAAATTTTTGACTCATCAAAGTAGCAGATTTAACAGCTGAACACACTCGTGGCATTCTTTCTACAATGGAAATCAAATATTCAGAAAGTTCTTCCCAACTCTGTTGCAGAAGTTCCCATAAATGTGTGGCACTTGTAGGTTGCTTTGCTTTCACTTTTCTGTCCAGTTCATCCCAAACCAGCTCAATGGGGTTTAAGTCTGGTGACTGTGCTGGCCACTCGATGTTTTTTTTTTTCCTAAGGTAGTTCTGGCATAGCTTGGATAGCTTATGTTTTGGGTCATTATCTTGCCGTAGGATGAACCTCTGACCAACTAGGCATATACCAGAGGGTACTGCATGGCGCTGCAAAATGCTGTGGTAGCTGTTTTGGTTCAGGGTGCCTTTCACTCTGTAAAAATCACCGACCCTGGATCCAGCAAAACAGCCCCAGACCATCATGCTTCCTCCTCCATGTTTGACAGTTGATGTCACACACTGAGGAACCATCCTTTCGCCTACTCACACAAAAATCCTGCGTGATGAACCGAAGATTTCAAATTTTGATTCATCAGTCCATAACACCTTCTTCCAGTCTTCAGTAGCCCATTGGCAGTGTTTCTTGGCCCAGGCTAGCCTCTTTTTCTTATTCTGACGTCTTAGCAATGGCTTTCTTGCTGCAACTCAACCTATCAAACCTGCAGCTCGAAGTCTTCTCTTTACAGTTGAAACTGAGACTTGATTATTACGACCACTATTAAGCTGTGCTTGAAGCTGTTGTCCTGTGAGCCGCCTATCACGCAAGCTGTTGACTCTCAGAAACTTGTCTTCTGATTCTGTTGTGGCTTTGGGTCTGCCAGACCTCTTTCTGTCAGTTTCCCCCAGTTTCTAAGTGCCTTTTGATGGTGAAGAATACTGTACTCACTGACACCTTGACTTTCTTCGCAATTTCTCTGTAGGAAAGACCAACATTCTTAAGTGTTATGATGGTCAGTCTCTCTTCCATTATTAATTGCCTTTTTCCCGCCAATTTTATAGCAACACACTACTTTCTGCAGTACAATACTGTTCAAATAATGCTCAGGAGGGTATGATACCACAGTGTGTTCCAACAATACTTCTATACAAATAGAGGGGGTTGTAAGTAATCCAGACAAGTTGGAACACCTGTGGGAATTGGTAGCACCAACTTTCTGCAGAACAGCTTTACATTAATTACCCATTTCTTGTTCCCTGAAAAAAGGCCTTTTTGTAAAATACATTATTTTTCAGTTTTGGGTAACCTCACTTTTATTTTTTTAACCTCAGGCAGTTCTGACCATGTCCATCCTTTTATGACCACCATGTACCCATCCTCTGATGGCTACTTCCAGCAGGATAATGGACGATGTCACAAAGCTTGAATCATTTGAAATTGGTTTCTTGAACATGACAATGAGTTCACTGTACTAAAATGGCCCCCACAGTCACCAGATTTCGACCCAATAGAACATCTTTGGGATGTAGTGGAACGGGTTCATACCCTGGATGTGCGTCCCACAAATCTCCATCAAGTGCAAGATGCTATCATATCAATATGGACCAACATTTCTAAAGAATGCTTCCAGCACCTTGTTGAATCAATCAAGAATCATCCTGACCATCATAGGGAGGTCCCGATTTATGACAGATGACATGGAGATGAGAGAGAGACAGAGAGACAGAGAGACAGAGAGAGAGAGAGAGAGAGAGAGAGAGAGAGACAGAGAGACAGAGAGACAGAGAGACAGACATGCAGAGACAGAGAGAGGAGAGAGAGAGAGAGAGAGAGAGACAGAGAGAGACAGAGAGAGACAGAGAGACAGAGAGACAGAGAGAGAGAGAGAGAGAGAGAGAGAGAGAGAGAGAGAGAGAGACAGGCATGAGAGAGAGAGAGAGAGAGAGAGAGACAGGAGAGAGAAAAAGGACAGCCGGAATCAGGAGAGCCCCAAATATAAAGATAACTAGAAGGAAGACCAACAACAGTGGAAACTTAATGGAACGAACACAGGAATATGGAAGAGCCGAAGGAAATGAATGATTCAATGGAAGGATTTAATAGAATGAAGTACTGAAATGGGACAGAAATGGAGGGGTCTGTGAGAGGACACAGGAAGAATAAGGAACATAATGGAAACTGGAGATATGGATGGAGGATGGAAATATCCAGTGAGTGGATGAAAGGGAGAGTATATGGAAGGAATGGAAGGACAGCAGAAATATAATAGAAGATTGGATTAGATGGACATGGATGGAAGAGACATAGTGGAACAGGAGGGATGGAATGAAAGAAAGATATTCATAAAGAAAGAAAAGAATATGGAAGGAATGAATGGAAAATAATGGAATAAAGAGAAAGGAATATAAATGGAATAATGGCCCTTGAAATATAGGGACAGGAAGGAAGGGGGGGAGGAATGGAAGGGACGGAAATGGAGATTGGATGGAATAATATTCAA